>NC_134700.1:199082345-199192345 GCF_043290135.1 Rhipicephalus microplus
TGTGCCCCCAACACTTACAGGTAGAGAGACTAAAGCAGTTTACATTCATATAATTGGAAATTCATTATCCTGGCATTTCATTTTCTTAAGTGGTTCAGTTTTCACAGCTTTAAAATTCTTCACTGCTTTCTCCTTTCTTAACCTTTGCATTTCCCCGTTTATGTTAGCACCTCTAGTGGTTCTGTTCTGTGCTGGTGTGATAACGTGGGACAACGCCGGTCAACTCAACTTTATCCTTCTGTACATTCCCTTCTAATAAAGGGTTCAAGGGACCTTAAAAAGACTAATTTAATTCATAGCTGAGGCTGACCACCAATCACAAATACTCATTCTCGCACAACTGTTGACCATACTACTTTATAGTTTAATACCTTGTTGTAGTTGTTTACAGTTAAACCTGCTTATAGTGAACCTCCACATCACGGATTCCTCGATATAACAGTTTTTCTATTTCCTGCCATGGCTCCCTAGAAGCTCATGTATTTGTGACCTCTATGTAACAAAGCAACAGCGGGAGACAACCTTGATATAACGAATTTGCCCCACGGAAAACCTAGGAATTTTGCTCCGCATTTCGTCATTTTGGTGCGAGCAAGCATCTTCGGTGGCTGCCCTGCTGCCGACCAAGCGCGATGCGGCGGCGGCAAGCCATGCGGGCCGCGTCAGCGTGAAGCGGGTAGGCGGGCCTACACCCCACGAGCCTGCATGGAGTGCACCTCCCACCCCCCTTCTCTATTAAAAAAAAAATACTTTTGTGCGTTGGCAGTGCCATGTGTTCAGGTAGTGTCACATATGTGAGGCCGTGCTGCATATGGAGGGCGCTTTACCGAATAGTTTTTCGCGGTATCAGTGTCTGTGTCCGTGTCGTTCGCTCTTCGTTTTCGACGCCGCGCGTGTCTGCATAGTTTCACTGCGTGCTCATAGTGTGGCCCCCGACGACATTCAGCCTTGCTTGCTTTCTTTTTCTTTTTATTGCGATAGCAGCTATATGGACAGTCTTGACTGTATTTTTGCTGCCGCCGCCATTCATCATACATGTATATGTACCTATATATGAAAACTCAAGAAAAAAAAGCCACCCGCGCTAGGCACCCAGCTCGTCGGGGAGCGCCCACACGCGCTCTTCTCCCACGTGTATTTTGCACCGCGAATGGTGGGGAGTTAGAAGCGTGTGCATAGGCGCTTATACTTCGGTGGGGAGAATCGCGCGCCTTTGACTTTGACCGGAACATTTGCCTTTAGTTGCCGTGTACACAAAGATCACTTTGCTCGCTGGACAGGCGCCGTTTGTGAAAAGGGTAAGCTTTTTAAACACAGCGCAGTAACAACTGAGGCATTTGTTAATTCGCACTCATTACATTTCGTGCCTCGTTTTTTGTTTAAACAACTTGTTAAGGGTCGAGTGGTAAATGTTTTTAGTTTGCTGTCGTCCTGTGTATGTTGTTTTCATACATCATTTGTGTGTGAGCAGCGCGCTGCACATTTTGATCTGCTTGCCATTCTAAGCGTTACATTCCAAGTTGTTGTTATGGCATTCATTTCTCTGCCCTTGCGGCAAAACTGTAACTTTTCTTGATTTCAAACAACCGTGTCCTCACCATCGAGGGGATGTCGGATTAGGCGCTGATGGAAACTCTCCTAGGCCACGGCAAAGACAGATCTTAGGAGGTAGATTTGTCACGCGCTTCCGTTTTGCGCCGCGCCACGAGTTCGGAGGCTGGTAGCTTTTGCAATTAGCCAATTAGTTCTTGCAACACGGCAGCGCATTCAATGCAATGCAATTATCGCAATAGCAAACAATTGTAATGTTATAAGAAGTAAGGCTAGCAGTCAACTCTTTTGGATCCGATATCGCGGAACTCCTACAAAAAAAAAAAAAAATGCTGGTGTGAGCATATGGCAGCTCTAGAGAGAAGTGCTCTTTTCACACAGTCCCCCCCACCCCTACCCTCCCTGCGTTGTTTCATGCTCGTTCAAGACTGGTTGGTTTACTTTCTGTTTGAGCACTCGACGGCATTTCTAATAACACGCCGGAGATGTTATGCACTTTTCAGGCAATAGGGATGGGCCGACTCATTTGATTTCTGCTTCAGCAACGCTCACGCACTTTCACCCGCCCGTGAAAGTTAGGATGCGCGGGGGCATATCTATTATTGATTTGGACTTGTTACGGAACGTGGCGGCGATAGTAAAAACCCGCCACGAGTGTCCATATAATTGGTATCGCAACTATAACGCAGCTTTTTACTGTAAAATAAGTGTTTTGGTTAGCTTTGCCTTCAGTCCCCCTTTTGTTTAACTTGCTCCTTTATTTTTCAAATGTCCGTACCAAACCGGCATATTACAAAATCCTCTTTATAACGAATTTTTCTGGAAATTTATTTCGTTATATCCAGGTTTAACTGTACATTGTTCCCTTTACCTGCAGCAACCCTGGAGAGCATGGAAGTGCTTGAGGTGCTAGAGCCCATGACTGTCATAGTACACCAGATCCACAAGCGGGTGTGGCCAGCCACCCAGCGAGATGCCCTCTTCTGGTCGCACATGGCACGGGCACCCAACGAAGAGGACCCCGATGCCCATGACGTCTGGATCGTCTGCAACAACTCGTGCGACACTCCTAACGTGCCTGTACGTACGAGAAGGTTTAAAAAAAAAGTGGGAGGGCTCATCCACATACGATAGAGAAACAGAAAACTTTTGTTGAAATGTTCAACAGTTCAATCTACCATGAGATGTTGATTGTAAAAGTTTAACTTGAATCGAAGAAGCTTAATTTGTTAGTCTACCCTGTTTTATGGAGTTTACGAAGTGATAGCAGGCGTTCTGCAAATGTGCTATGTTTAACATGCACGAAGCCATATACCAAGCCATCGGTAGTGTAGAGGTAGCACCAAACAAATCAGTGTCTTGATGCGAATCAACCTAATTCAGATGTCTCGTAAATACACTTTGAGACAGTCGAAAGAGAAGGCAAGAAATTTACAAGCGCCAGTGAATCCGTTCTGTAAGCTCGAAGGTGCCAGTAGTAAGGCTTGAGTATATAAGCGATCTCTTGTATTCAACATTCGTAGGAAGGCAATTTGTGACAAGGTTAATGAAATAAATGATTTGAGCAATGTAGCTACCAGTAATTATGTGCCACATCTTTCTTTGAATGCCACCTCAACTGCTCAGCAACTGCTAACTGGTGTTTGGCAATGGTACCTGCACATAACATCACATTGACTTGACAGTACTGACTTCTAAAACACTCATCGTTACTTGTATCACCTGCTGGCTCTATGAAAATCTGTGCTTATTGTTTAGTGTCGCTGCAGTTCTCAATCGCTCTGCTCAACTGGTTAACTAACTTGCAGTCTTGCAATAGTTGTTGCACTAACTGTGCATTGATCATGATAATTAGAGGCTCAGCTATCCGAATCACTGACAAGATTTGTGGTGGTTAACAAGTGCATTTTGTTCGTTTGCAGCTTGGCAAGTGCGTACGTGTTCGGCTGACTGTGTGCCTGATGTGCCAGACATTCGTGGACCCACCACAGCCAAACACCGACATCACTCGAGACAACCTCTCGTGCAAAATCACCTATTGCTCCACCAGTAAGTGGGCATCCGCATATACTGCCTTTCGTAAACATCAGTCCCAACAACTGTACAAAAGAATTTATCTAGACCAGGTGAAAGTTCATCATTTGCTTTATTTTGGCTAGTCACCACATGCCACAAAAAAAAAAACCGTACCAGCATGTTTATTCTCTACGTAGTCTTCCATATGTCCCATCATAAATACGAATTTCTTAAAGAGCTTGTTGCAATGCTGTAATTTTTGTGAAATTACAGTCTAACCCCGCTACAACGAATGCCGCTTCAACGAAACTTCCGCTACAACGAACAATTCTTGGTTCTCCATCAGCAGTTCATAGGAGTCAATGCATAAATATTCTTGCCACAATGAACACTTTTTCTCCTGCCGTTCTGCTTCAACAAAATTTTACAATGCGATTCCAGTCTCTGATATTTAATGCTGTGCAGTAAACACAATCTTGAACATTTTGATACCTACAGTCGCCGACCGTTTATTCGAACTCAACGGGAACCGCCAAAACGGCCGAATAATCGGAAGTCCGAAAAAACAGGATTCACTCGAAAAAAAAGCACTTTTATAGGCCCTATCGCCCGAAAAAACTGTCATGTCTGCACACACGCACGCTTTCGAGACTATTTGCTTGGAAATAGAAAATTCAGACACCAGACTGAGGTAGGCCGCCTTCTACGTGGCGAATTATATCCGCTTTCTTCGTCATTCTGAGCGTCTTGTAGCTCCCACGTTGGCCACGTTTCTTCACTCCCGATGGCGCAGCAATGGGTGGCGTTGTAGCCATTTCAGCACGCCACGAAACACGCAAGAAAGCGAGAACACGGACAACAAGACGAATCAGGCCTAGTCGCAAAAGGAGCTGACTGACACTGCTGACAAATGCCACAACGAACAGACTCGTAGGCTTGGCCGCTCGACTGGCTAAAAAAAAAAAAAGCGTCGCCAAACATAGCCTTCGAGATCGGCAATGGCGATTTCTGCGTGCATTTTGACACTGGCCAGACATCCATCCATAGCTAGTGCAGCATATCAGTGCTGGAAACCTAGCAAACATATTGTTAACGTCGCTCTCAGCGTGTAATGGCGTACGGCGACGCATCCAATCGGTCAAACAAAGTCCGAATAACCGAATGGCGCACAGTGGGGCGTCCGAATTTTCGGTCGTGAGTTTACATTAGGATCAATGAGGGGTGTGGCGGTGCCATGAAGATGTCCGAATAAACAGGCATGTTCGAATTTTCGGCGTCCGAATAAACAGTCGGCAACTGTATTTAGAACGTCAAAATACGTCTACGTTGTCTAAAACGCTATTGGCACCACAATAAACCGCCACCATATTTACCGTATTTACTTGTGTAATGAATGCACTCGCATAATAAACGCACCCCCAACTTCAGTCATTAAAAGTGTCTTTTTTTTTTTTTCGTCGCGTATTAAACGCACCCTTTACATTCATCCGCTGTAGTCCCACTAACCGACACCTGCCGCCTCCTCACCCGTTGGATTTCTTCAATTTTTTTTTTATTTTGTCGACCCTCCTCGGCCACCTTGGCTCGCTCCCTCCCCCACTTCGGGTACCGTATTGTTTTTCTTTCTATCTGTGCCTGGCACATCCCCCCTCCCTTTATTTTTAATCTGTGCATCACAGCGGGGTTCACGATTGGTGTGAGCGTAGAAACGTCGCAGCTGATAAGCACACAGTGAGCGAAGGTCACGCAACTGCCCGCACCAACCAACGGTGGTTTCATGCGAATACGAAAAAGCCCAACCTCGTGCATGCGATTTTCCAGCGACGACGACAGGATTCGCTGTCGCGAAAGGTCATTCGTCGCTATCGCGTGGCAGGTTTCTGGAAAACGAGAAAAAATTGCTTGTTGCCCAGAAAAGATCGTGACGATTTCAACAACATGGTAGCATCCTCGATTCTTGCTTCACTTGTTCTGTGCGCGTACAGGAACTTTTCATGTAGAAGCGAGGCGGTGCCCGTATTTTGTCGTTAATCTTGTTATCGACGGTTTGTTTTGATGCTTTGGGGGTAGCTTGCTGCAATGTTGGTTACTTGCTACAATGTTAACGACGTCGTAGCGTCATAGAGCATGCTTTTGGGCGCCCCCTCGAGATCACAGCAGATACCACTGTTGCGGTTAAACGATTGCAAGAAAAGATAGCCGCAAAATGGTTTTATGGTGTGCGCGGGCAACCCCGGTACAGCTTGCAGAAGATAGCTCCATCAACCACCGAAGATGAGTAAAGTGCAACAAAGAAGCTGTTTCCAAACGGTGTACGGGTATGTCAATTGCGCAAAGCAAAGTGACCTAACTTTGTTTTGCATTACCGCATTTTTCGCTCTTCCAGAAAAAGCTTTCATAAAATTTACCCCGCGAAATAAGCGCACCCCCCAACTGTGCTCCAATTTTCCGAGAAAAGAAAGTTCGTTCAGTACGCGAGTAAATACGGTACTTAGCTTGGAGGTTGCCATTGCTTGATAGCGATGGCAATGAGGCTGTCCTGCTTTTGTCACTGTCTTGTTTCTGAGCCGCAGACAGTCCAAAGCTTAAGCTTAGTTTTTTACATGCTGCTGCTGGGTGCAGTCGTGGAACACAGGTCACAGGTCGAGGAACACAGGTCGAGTTTTTTTCATGTCATCTTTACTCATTTGTTTGGTCCATTCGTTAAAGGGGTACTGGCACCTTTTACTCTACCAAACAAATCTTCTGTATACAGGGATGGCTCCTATCAAGGGTGAATCTCAGAAAATGCTGATAAGATATTTCATTTTGATATTAAGGGGAGACGCGGGTCGAAAAGTCGCGTTTTTTTTCCAAATTTCACCTTTTCTGTTTTTTGTTGCTTTATCATCTTTATACATTATATTTTGACATCTGAAAATATCACAGCGAAATAAGCATCAGAAGTCAGTGAAAAACGCGTCTGAGTGAGCGGCAGTGACGCGCGGCATCACGAAATTTACACAAAACGGGCTGCTGTTCGCGTGCTCGCGGGGCCGCGAAGAGAGCTGTCCGCCATATTGCGGCCGCTGGCTCGTGTAGAGTTGTCCTTACTCTCCACGATCCCGGTTCTTGAAGTCTCGTACTTTCACGAAAAATCTAAAAAAAAGCAACAAAAACAGTCTTTTCCCGCCGTTTCAAACCGCGCGCCACTAACGCAGGGCCGCCATTGGCTGACAGCACCCGTGTTTTCTTGCCGTAGTTCGCTTCACTGTTTTCCGGAGTTATTTTTCGCTGTTTTCGTGCGATGGCAAGCCCGAAAAAGGCCGTTGCCGACCATCGGAAATACAGAAGTAAGAACAAGTTCAGAGGGAAGCGGCGGAGGACGTACAAGAAAGCCACCGCCAACGAAAATGTCCGCGACGGGCCAGCGGCCGGTAGGCCTAACATCGACCACGGCAACGTCGACCATGGCAACTGCGACGACGAGATCAACGCTGCAGTGAATTTTGTGAGTGCATCGCAGAAAAAGATCGCGTTATTCGAAAACGACGTCAGGCCGAATGCCGATCGTGCCGAAAGCGTAGTGCTGTGCGAGTTGGGTGCATTGACGGCCGTCGTCGCAGGCGCGGCATGCCCCGTTTGTCACGAGAGTAAACTCGCAGTTCGGGCACCGAATAAAAAGCGGAAAGGCCTTTCGGCGTTTCTGGAGCTACACTGCGAGAATGCGGAGTGCTCGGAGAGCATCCTTTCGTCCGCGTACTCGTCGAAGCGGGTCGCGTCAGATGGCGGCCGCGGTGCAAGCAGAAGCTACGACAGCGGGAGTTCGCGTGACGCCTTTGCCGTGAACCTGAAAGTGGTGCTTGCAGCGCGTGCCGTCGGTATCGGGCATGAGCAACTTTCACGATTTTGTGCAGTAGTTGGATTGCCAAACCCTATGCACCATAAGACCTTCCATGCTATCGGCAAAAAGATTCACAGTGCGGCAGTGAAGGCTGTCTGTGAAAACATGCAAAGGGCACGCAGCGTCACCAAAGAGGTGGCTGGTAACAGTGACGTGCCAGTCATGTTTGACGGCACATGGCAAAAAAGAGGCCACAAAAGCCACAATGGTGTGGGAACTGTAGTGTCCTTGGACACTGGTTTGTGCCTGGACTATGAAGTGCTTTCCAACTTCTGCCTGGCGTGCAGTTTGCATAACGACATGGGAGGCGATGAAGAAACATGGCAGGCGTTTCATCATCCCGTTTGTGAGAAGAATTGCGACTGTTCTTCGCATGCCATGGAGGCCGAAGCTGCAGTGCGCATTTGGCAGAGGACTGTGGACTATGAGACACCCCTGCGGTTCACCATCTTCCTAAGCGATGGAGACAGCAAGGCCTACAACGGGGTCTGTGATGCCAACGTGTACCCTGACACTCCAATTGAAAAAGAGGAGTGCACCAACCACGTGGCGAAACGTCTGGGCACCGGCCTGCGGAAGCTGCCAACGCCACTTCCACGAGGGGAGAAGCTGAAGGAGACCACCATCCAGAAGCTTCAAACTTACTTTCAGGTGGCCATTGTGAACAATCGGGGAAATGTCCACAAGATGTACACTGCCATATGGGCCTCATGTTTGCACTCGTGCTCAACAGACGGTGCTGGAAGTCACAAGTTCTGTCCTGCAGGCCCAGACTCGTGGTGCAAGCACCGACGTGCTGAGGCGCAGGGCCAGCCTGCACCGTGCCACACCCCCCTCCTGACCAAGGCCCAGGGTTTGGCAGTCCTCCCAATCTACAAGCGTCTCACAGATGCGAAGCTGCTTGCCCGGTGCCTCCACGGCAAGACACAGAACGCGGCCGAGTCCCTGAACAGCAAAATATGGCTGCTGTGTCCAAAGACCCGGTTTGCTTCCCGGACTGCTGTGGAAACAGCCACAGCCATTGCAGTCCTGCGGTTCAACCGGGGCCACGCGAGCTTTGAAAAGGTGCTGGAAGAGCTTGGGGTGCTTCCTTCGGAGGCCCTGGTTACCCTCAGCGACCGCCGAGACAGCATGCGCATGCACAAGATGAATGTGCGTCAGACCGCTGAGGCGAGGGCACACCGTCGCAGTGCAGCCAAGAGGGCTCGGGTGGAAGAGTCCTGCCGCACCAGCCGGGAAGGGAAAACCTACGGTGCTGGAGAGTTTTAGACAACTGATATTCCCTCTGGACATGTGTGTATGTGTTCAGCACAAGTTTCGTGCTACTGCGTTTTTCATTTTTGTAAATACAGACTTTCAAACTTTCAAACGCGTTTTTCTCATTTCGCAATTTTGGCCAATTTGCATTTTTTGCGGGAAGTGTTTCGGGCACTTAGAATGGTCATACGACGACGAAATTTGGCACACACATTGAGGAGAGTGCGTAGGGTGCCGATATCTACTTGAATCAGCACAACCTATCAGCTGTAAATATCTATTAATAAATTTAATGGTGGTCGAGTGGAAAAAAAAGGGTACTTTGCTACACAGATGTTTTTTTCATAGTTTCAAAGTTGGAGCACAATTTCTAGCTAGATATCGGCACTCTATGGCTAATAGGGAGCAAAAGGAGCCATTGAACAACTCTCTGCATGAACATTTAGTATGCGCGAAAGTTCCCGGAAAACTTATCAAGTTTCACCATTACTTGAAACACAACTCCCAAACTATTGCACTTATGTAAAAACTGATTACAGATTTGGAATCAGGAGGAAAAACTGCATCAGTGGTCCAATTTCTGAAGCTCTAAGTTGAATAACAAAAAAAAAGTGCTTTCGAGGAGCGTCTCCCCTTAAAGTCGGTTTTCTCGCAGCGCTCCTACCGACATCAACAATATTTCGACGTCGGAGTACAGTACTAATTTTGATGACATCACGCAGCAGTTGGTTGGCTGTGATGACGTCAAGCACAAAAACGCATCAAAATAACAGCTTGTACGTCGCATTCTCGATCATCTGCTCACACCGTGCGGTCGTGTAGCCAGTCATTCAGCGTTCCTGTGAAGCGAGTAAACAGCGTCTGAAATAGTGTGAGTGCATGCTTGTACAAAATATGCGCTTATCAGAGGGTGAAGGAATCATTTCATTTCGGTTTTGTCGTCACGGCACCGATATTTTGCCCCGTGAACTCTTGTGCCAGTGAAGCGGGGAGCCATAGGTGCAAGTTCCACCGATTTCCGTCTGATACGGTGCTGAGACGACAAGCGTGGGTCGACTTGGAGTGCTGCAGCCATCTGTGCAGACTTATCCGCTCTTTTTGTTTTGTTATTGTCATGTTACCAACCACGGCCCTGGCCTCATCACTTCCATATGTGTCATCGAAGTCAGTGTTGTCGGGCATGAGTATGCTGTGTACATCAGTTGAATTTTATGTGCCTTAGCGTAAATGTTGTCCTCCTTCTGTGGGGCTCCTCATATTGCGAATGTTTTGCACACAACCAGAGCAAAGGTCAGTGACATAGGCTGCTATGGCTAAAGAAATGAATCAAGTTGAACATATTTACTTTTATTTGCCTGCATCTATGTTCATTAATATTCGGTGTACTTAAAGCCACGATACTTCTGAGACGGGAAATTTCAACGCACAGCAGAGACGATGCAGCTGGGCAGGACCACTCGCTTTCTTTTTCCTAGGCGAAGCCAGACCCATCAATGACGCCTGTTCGATCTTCAATCAAGGCGTAGTATGCGATTTCGAGTGCGTGAATGTCGAGGCACCCATGATGGAACGTCGGGTGCGCTGTGACTCATCCGGCACTAGGGCGCTGACTTTAGCAATTTCTTGGCAGCACACCAACTTCGTCTCCATCGGGTGGCAACCCCCACAGAGGCACCTACTCAGTTTATGATATAATGTTCACGGTTTGCGACAAACAAAAAGTTGTCATCCCTCATGCGCAGTGCGGCTGCATACAAAAGCAGCAGGACAAAGCATGCATACATGCGGTGTCAAATCTGCGCCGAGTACCAACAATTTAAAGCAACTCGCACCGTTAAAAAGTAACACGAACGCTACTGACATCGAACAAACGCTCGGAAGATGCCCTGCAAGAGAAAACAGAAAGCGGAAAGTACCACGAACGCTACTCACATCTGACGAACGCTCGGAAGATGCGCGTGCAAGAGCAAGCAAAAATACTACTGAATTTTCATCATTCAACGTTTCTGATGCGCAAGCCCTCTTGCATGACGCTTTCGCTATCAGGCTCTTCTGACGAACCTGCAAGAGGGTTGAATACGAAATGGTTAGCGGGGTCTTCAAGCAGGCATCCTTCTCTCTGCCGAAATCGTTGCTGTCGTTTGAGCCGGTAGACAAATATTTGTCCATCGTTGGCTGCGTGACAGTTGCCACGCGTGATACGCACAGCAGACGACAATGGAGCAATGCATGCACAATGATACGTCACGAAAACGTGCGCATGCACATCCTACCTTTTGCATGCACATCCTACCGTGACATCAGGGTACAGTAGGAACCGAAACTAGCTTTTAAAGACATGCTGTAATTAATTTTTCAAGGCGCACTCTCGTTTCCCGACACATTTTATGGGCTCTTGGAGGCCTAGTCTATCATTTGACAAAAGAAAACAAAAACTGAAAAAATTCATGTCAGTACCCCTTTAAGGTTTTGTGGGTGTTAACGCCTTGTCTTTGGGATCTGGATTTGCATTACACGTCCCAGTCAACAAGCAAGAATTCTTTCGTTTTAGCACAGGCGACTTTTGTGGGGATCTCCAGTACATAATGGTCGCTCCCGAATTCCATTCCTGTATTTACCCACTCGATGTTCTCCATGTTTTTGTTGAATGTTAAGTCTGGTGTAGTGTTTCTGCAGACTGAGTTGCCAATTCTAGTTGGACATGCTTTGTAGGTTATAAGCGTTAGGTCGAGTTCGTTTGCATGTTTCCACAGATCTCTTCCCTTGGGCTGCGTTGTAATGTAGCCCCATAGCTGATGTCATGCGTTGAAGTCACTGGCAATAATTAGTGGGCTGCTACCAGCGATCTTGGTTGTTTTTTCAAACAGTTTTTGGAAGTGTGACTTATGTTTAGGGTTGCTGTAAACGTTAAGAATAAAGAGGCTCTTAGTCCTTTCATTCTTCCATGTTGGTATGACGATCTCTACCAAGAGGTGCTCCAAGTCTTTTGTGCCGAGTTCTAGGTCATGTGTAATATATGTGTGTTTCTTTTTGACTATGATTGTACAGGCCCCTGCCAATAGATTAGGACTTTATTGCTTTGTAGCCTGTGAGTGTAACGTGACTGTTGCCGGTTTCTTGCAGTGCTATTATATCTGGCTTGCAAACTGATGTGCGCAAGTATTGTTTGAGAGTTATTGTAGCTCGGACAATTCCATTGCCAGATTTTGAACTCTTTTTCAGTGTGCGCCATAGTGGGTACTGGTGTTCCCTGCTTCAGGGGTGAGGATGGCTGGTCGGAGCAGGGAGCGCCCGCGTTGTTCTCGAGTGTCTATAGCAATGGTAATCATTTCTAGGATCTTGATCCTTTGCTCGAAGGCTCTGAGGCCCTCCTTAGGGTCATTAAGTATCGCTTGAATTTGTCCTTTAGCACTGGTGAGTTGTGTGATGCTCTCCATGATCGTTTTCACGTTTTCTCAGAACATTGACGACGATTGTTCCATTTCCTCTACCTGTGCATCACTGCTCTTTAGTCTACCCATCTACTGCCCTTCACTTTGCTGAAACAACTGCGTCTCCTGCAGGGGCAGGGATGGGTATTTCCTTATCGATGTTTTCCGATTGCTTTTTCTCACTAAGTAGCTTCCGGATTTCGGTCAATTCTCTTAGCATATTTTGATTCATTGCCCTGAGCTCTGCATTCTCACTTTTAAGTCTTTCTAACTCATGATTATGCTCTGGAACGTGCTCACGGGATCTGGTACTCACGTGAACGTCCTGCTCCTCCGTCTTCCTTGAAGATTCAGTTATGCTTCCTGAATACGGTTGAGCTTCATCAGTCTGGATTCTCTTTTCACAGACTATGTCTGCCCAGGGGAGTCCTTGGTTAGGTGGCTGAATGTGTACCGATGCACCTTTCGACCTAGATCGGGACTTGGATCTAGCACGGTGAAGTCCTTTCGATGGGGGTCGCCTCCTAGATAGAGACTTGGCTTGGGGCCTTGTCTTCGCCGATCCCTTGTCGTCCTCTAGCTTTGCCGATGTGTGCGGGTTGCAGGCTGGTTGTAGTGGGCGACTTCTTGATCTTGACTTTCTGCTGAGGGCTGATTTTGGTACTGGCGAATCTTCATCTGGGCTTGAGTGGTTCCGAGTTCTTTGTAGTCTTCTTTTGTGTCTGACAACATATTGAACATGGAATCGGCTTCTACATGCTCTGTCAGCAGTCGGGTGGGGCTCTCCGCACAATGTGTATTTAGGTGTACACATGTGTGTCATTTGGGTTCTCTGCGCCGCAGCCTCTGCACATGCCGTTTCCATGTGGGGGGCATACGTCTGCTCTGTGGCCCAATCTCCCGTATGCATAGCAGCGATCCGCCTGCCTGCAGTATAGCCAGCATTTCATCCGACTGGGACAACATTTGACATAATCCGGCACTTTAAGCCCATCGAAGAGAACGATGACCGAGCTCGTGGATTTTATTCTTCTGACGTCCAATACACTTAGGTTTCTTGAGTGCATTATGAGATCTCAAAGCTGATCCAGACTCTGTTATGGGTCAATGCCTCTAATCACACCCTTGGATGTGTTGTTAGGTGCGGCCATGTATGCACTGACTTCATACACGGCTTTGCCAATGGCTATGGCTTCTATCCTGGCATATGCTTTCGCATTTCTTTCATCAGGCGTGCTGGCGATCAATATATTTTGCATAATGTTCGAGCAGGTAATGTCATCTGCCATGTCATTTGCGGCAAGACCCTTCACTGCTGCTATAACCTTGGAAGTTTTAAAGTCGCCCACCTTTTTGATGTCCAAGCGTCCTCTTGGTCTGATGATAATCTTAATGTAATCTTCCGATAGCCACGGTAGTCGAGAAGCTTTCACGAGTTGCTTCTTGAGGCTGACTTCACTTCTACGGCCTCCATGCAGGGCGGAGTTGTTTGGCAGGTTGATGCGTTGTATGCTTGATTTTCCAATCTTTTTCTTGTGAATGGCAGAAGTCCATCCAGCCTCTTCACTGCAGTCCTCTGGTGGGATATCTTCACCTTCAAGGGTGACTTCCATAGCGCTGGCCATGTTGCAGGGCGCACCGCACTTCCACGCCTCACACAGTTAGGCCCACGCCGGGCGGCATTAGGCCTACCAAGCCACTGGTGTGGTTGGGAACAAAAGTCCTCGTGATTCACAAAATATTCCACCCACCGATGAGATGTCGGTATCCAGATGACCCTTCAACTTCGGAAATCCACTAGGGCCAGAATTCTTGTTCAATAGGCCGAATTTACAGTCGAAATCATTTCAAGAAGCGGCCATGTCAGGAACGCTGTTTGTGAGCCGACCCGCAGCAGCCACGCCACTTTTTCTTCTGCTGTTCTACTCCCATCTTTGAAGGGCCCGTAAACCACCAACCAACTTTGATGATACGATTACGGTTGTTCTGAATTTCACGAAAATACTAATTTTAAGGTCGTTTAGGACGAACTACGTTATATGAAGTGGACGTAATTTGGTGTTACACAAACGGTTTTCCCAGCCACTGTGGATAATACGAGTGCGCAGTTGATCACTTCATGCGAACAGCACAACGCGGCTAGTCTATGGGAGAAAGTACTGTGGGAAAAGTGTTCCCACTTGGCCTCAAAGGGAACGGATGTGGCAAAATTCTTGAAATTCTTATTTTTCACTGTGCTACGTGCAGTGTATTGCATTCTGCTTGTGTCACGTGTTACTTCCGTATGCTTTTCTGTTCAAGGGGGGGATGATGTGGTATATAGGTTTCAGTTCCGATTTCGGAACCGGTTGGCTAACTCCTGGAGGGCACTGTACAAATGTATGTATCTTGATGCATGTGTACATAAAAAGAGTTTCTGTCCGGGTCTCGCTTGTGTCACTTTTTTCATCCTTCCCGGCTCGCACTTCAGGTGCTGGACCTCGTGTTCTTCGTGCATAGCGTCCAAAGCATGATACAACTGGTGACTAAGTGGCCGGAAAACCATGGCGTGAGGCCGACACGAAAAAAATCATTCAGGGACCAATTTTTCCCCCACACACTAGCGGGTCTCTTTCCGCTTCATGGATTTTGTTGCACTAGCTCAAACCACGTGATGTAAAGAACCGTATGCAAATCAACATCGTGGAAAAGTAGGGGGGGTCTTTTGGTGGTTGCTCGCATTGTCGCAGTTCCAAACTACCCAGGCAGCATCACAAATCCCACGATTTCGACAAGCATGCAATCATCGAGAGCCTGGTTTTGATTACGGTCTCCGAGAATATTAGAACTAGAAGAAGGTGTAGCAGCAGCGAGTCCGCATGCCCCAACGTGTCTCGCTTTCGCACAGCCGACCGAACCTGCAAGTGTGTCCAATTTTGTCATTTCTGCTGGCATATCTCCCAAAGCAACGTTTGAAAGGGTGCAAACCATTTCTTTTCAGTGCTTTGCATGTGTATCTTGAACTCTGTACGAATTTTAATGCTCAGGAAGCGGGCAAAATAGATTGAATAGTCAAAGTGGTGAATGTAGAGGCGGCATGTACGATGGGCAGAATGAATGTGAGCATTTCAAAGTGCGCGACATGGTTTGCTGGTTGCTCTGGTATTTTCATTTTCGCTTCACTTCTCAAGTGTGAATGCTCCAGGACCGATTTTTACATGCTGTCTTCACGGCGCGGTTTTCCGGCCACTTACGTGGCCTAGTGAGTGAATTTACTGCGAGTTTTGCCGTTTTCACTCCCTTTGAAAGTATGAGCGCATCTTAAGTGCCAGAAGCATGAGTGAGGAAACAATTGCACAGTTTTGTTTCTTTCAGGCGGCTTTCTTGAAAGACGGGGGAGGCAGAAAAGTTCAAAACATCATCATGGACTTTTTTTTTTTCCAGCAAGAGGTAGTTGATCTCAATATGATAAGTTTTAACATGTTTTGGTTTGTATGAATTCGGGATGATACGAATATTTGGTGTTCTCTCTACAGATTTATATGAACGAGATTCCACTGTATTGCCTTTCTATAGAACTTTTGCGTGATCTTGATCAGATTCAATATATCCGAATCCTAATAAAGTGGGAGCTCTGAAACTCTCGCAATAGTTGGTGAAAGTGCAGTTCTTTACATCAATAGCATTTCAGCAGTCATTAAGTTTATGTACTCTCTCATGCCTTTCTACACAGTCAATCCTGGTGGCTGGGCACCCGCATCAGTTCTACGTGCTGTTTACAAGCGGGAGTACCCCAAGTTCCTCAAGCGGTTCACGCAGTATGTCAAGGACCAGACAGAGTCCAAGGAGATCATGTTTTGAGGCTGCCCTTTCGCACGTCCTGCCAGAGCCTGCATCTTCACTTTGGTGCAAAGCAAGGTTTCTTTTTAAAAGGAGTGCAGGTGACCAAAGCAGTCCTTCTTCACCAATCCGAGACAACGAGGGTGACAGACAAAAAAGACTTGCAGTGAAATAAGTGATAGCATACAGAAGTGTCGTACAACAGCAGACTTGAGAAAATGTGGAAAACACACAATTGATGCAGATGTTTACAGGAAAACAAAGGCCAAAGGGAGCCAAAAATTTTAGGAAGGAATGAAAAAAAAAAAATGCGTAACTTCTGAAGTGATCGGGTTGTAGCGAGGTGTCAGCCACGCCCTTAAAAAAAAGTTTAAGCACTCGAATTGGTGTAGTGGGTGTTATAAGGTGTGTCGGAGTAACCAACTGCATTTCTTATGGGTGCCCACGGTAATGTTAGTGCAGATATTAATGTGTGGATATGCTAGGCTTTGGTACTGTAAGAAAGTCGAAAACATGTATCTTAAAAAAAAAAAACAGGGTTTCAATCTATAGTGGCAAAAGCTATAACTCCACTTTATACAAAAAAAGCACTGCGAGAGCCAGAGCCTGAGATGCAAATAAAGAAAAAGCATTTATAGCTTTCTTGTTCTATTTTTTGATCCGCCGTTGTACATTGCAGTTAAATTCAGGTCGTTACATTTCCTCGGTTGTATTACGTTGAAAATACAACTTCAAACGTTGGGGACGTGAAGTTGGGGAGGAGGGAGAGTATGGAGGAACCACCCCTCTGGAAGTTCACAACGACCCACTTCAAAGTTTGCACTTGTTCCAAGTCGCGCAAAGTGCTGGGCCCTTAAATTTAGTTGTCACTGCATTATTGTTTCCTTCCTTCTTTTCTTTCCCCTTCTCCCGTGAGATTCATAAGGTTAGCGTTTATTGTACTGCAAGCGAGAGCAAGCATTTCAAAAACATGGTAATTTTTTTACAGCCAAATAACACTGCCGTTTCCTCATTAGTAAATGCGAATGAAAAAGAGCATTAGTGGTGAAAGGCTTTCGTATTCCACCGAGCAATGTTCAGGCATAAGCTGAGACAATATTGCGCAATCGGGGAGGAAAAAATGGGGCTTGTGCTCGGTTTTTTAATGGTGCCAACATACCCGTCGGCACAAGTGTTGTTCATCTTTGTGATCTTTGCACTTCATTCTAATCAACAGTCAGGTCAAATGAGAGAGTCGCATCGCTCCTCGACTTTTGCTGAAACATGCAGCATATTCCTGGGTGGAGCTGATTTTCGTGGAAGTGAATGGCTGCAAAAGAGCGCAACATTCGATGCAGAGTTGCGCGAGGCAACCGTCAAGGGAGCCAGTATGTTTGAGTGTGACTATGGGACGTCATTTTTGGCTCTTTGCAGCGTTCTGTCAGTTGAGCTGTCTACCAGAAGTATTCCAAGCCAGTTTTTTAAGTGTTGCCACAGGAGCCGCAGGCATTGCCACCAAGATTGTCTTGTAGAGGCAGTGGACCCCGTTCATTAATATTGCAGTTTTCTTTTTAACACATGCAAACATGTTAAGGAGGTGATTGGTGCTACGGCAGTACACTTGCAGCCGGTCTGTGGTGCAATGAAAAAAAAATGATAAGTTACGTAATGCCTCGCCTTAACTTCTTTTCGTCTACACCAAGTCTGTGTTATTTTTTGTCATGTCGTTTACTCCTCTTTATATCGGTTGTGTGCTGGCACAGATGCACCGTTCCTTTCGCGGTTTCTCAATTTTCATGACCCATTTTTAAAAACTGCAGCATCTAGTCACCACTATTTCATCTGTAGCATGATTTTAAGTAATGTACTCAAAACAAATCAAAGTGGTTTACACATTTTATCATAGTTTTTTTTTTAGCAAAGTACTGGCCCTAAAGCAGCCACCTCTAGGTTCTCGTGTGGTCCTTTTTTTTTTCTTGCTTATTGCATAAACAGTGCACGTATGTGTTTCATTCTTCAAGCTGCTGCTTGCATTGCAAAAACGAGCAAAATGAGTACATGTTCACGCGAACTGTTCTGTTTTGTCTGTGTTTCAGTAGTTAGGTGGCCTTCGTTTTTTACCTCGAGAAGTTGACTCTTGAGTTTGTTGCATACTCGTGTGATGTCTCCTTTACAAAAGCAAGTTGGAAGTCTGTGCAAATCGCAATGCACGAAAATGCAAGGGGGATATGGGAGTCCTTTTTATATAGTATACATCTTTCGTGGCCCGCAGAGTTTAACGTAATTTTGTAATTTGAGCGAGCTGAAAACTGTGCTTCGAAGTGCTTACTGTGCTGCGGCTGACGCGTAGTGTTGTTCTGTTAGGGTTTTGAACAGCGGTGTGTTGGTGGAACTGTTGAACAGGACATTGGTGAATGCTCTCCTTGTTATCTCTTTCTAAGAGGGCTGTCGCGTATGTGCCAGCGTCGGCTGCCTGCCTGCCTAACAGTTCTCCTGCCATGGCATCTCTTCCTGTTGTCTTGCTTGTGCATGAGAGTGCGATGCTTTTTTGTACATAATATATATAAATATATATATAATTAAATATATATATATATGCGGGTTTGTATTACATGCACAGCTATTAAAATGTGTTTTGATGTCACTTGTGCTCATTTGTGGTCTTTTTTCTAAGTAGGGGAGTCGGTTTCATAAACTTTGGTACGCTATAGCATTGTGAGACCCAGCGCACAATATATTGCATACTCATTCTTAGCAGCAGCACCACACTGCAACTTCTGAATTTGCAATGCCCGTGTGTATTTCAAAGCAGTGTGCTGCCATCTGGCCGAGAATGATGGAAATCAACCGAACGACTAGTCTGGTGGGCACGTTTGAAAATGCCGTTCATACAATCTAGCACGTTCGGCTCAACCCGGCCGATTAAGTTGCCCTTATTTATTTACCGCTGTGCTTGCACAGCACAGCGGTTTCATAATAAAATGATTCTGGAATGTGCATGGATCATTTTGTGCACAGTTGCTCTGGAGGCAAGCGCATAACTTCTTTACGACTTCGGTGTAGTGTTTTGTGTACATTGTATGACACACTGAGACTCTGAGTGCTGCTGGTATGGAGTCGCGAGCGCGTGTTTGTCACACTCGCTTGCATACAGGTTCTCTGTTTGCATAGCTACATAGCAAATTATTTTTTCTTCTTTTTCCAGTATGTGCCCTACAGCGTGCGTAAATGTTCTACTGACGCAAATTTTCTTCTGAAAGAATACTTCTATATTATCTCTTCTGTGTTCCTAATTTTCTTTGCATTACTGCTTCACAAAACTGTTTCATACATCGTATGAAACTGCATCAAACAGTTTCGTGAAGGGCTGAAACGCTTTGTGTGCTGCTAGTAAACATTTTCTTGTTGGTTCCTTGCAATTTCTGAACACACTAGTTTTTTTTATAGAGTCCTAGTGTGCAGTATATTGCTCAAAAATGCATAAGAAGTGTCGTACGTCAATTAATTTTTTTACCGCGATAACGTCATTTATCTAAAATAATCTGTTTTCATGATAAATATGGGAAAAAAAAATCGCCGCCATATCTGCAAAGTGAGTGGTGTTGAAGGAGCTTGCTCGGAGATGAACTGGATGTTTCTTGGCAAGACCATTTCTGGAGGAAGGCTTGTTAACAAGGCGGCGCATTATGTATACGTCAAAGGCAGCGCTGTTGGCACATTTTGCAGCTGGCACTGCACAGTGTTGACCACGTTGAGCAGCACGTTAATCACCTGCTTCTTTTATGCTAGATTGGCCACTGCTGTGAGTCAAATGCCAAACGCTCGTAAATGGCAGAAGTGGAGCTATCAGGCGTTCTTCAACGGGATTGAGAGCAGGCAGGTGAGGGTGCTTGAAAGGATATCGGTACCCGTGCGTAACCCTCATCGTAGGTACTTGTCACGTGCTGTTGTGCCTGACGAGAACGAAGTGGACGTAGTCGCAAGGATCTCCTCGCCCTGCCTGCCTGATGTTTTTTTCTCTCCTCCTGGCTCGTAGGCGGTGCGCATTTGCACATGGCCAGACCGAACACCATTGACACCCTCCTCTTTTCCTCTCATCTTCCTCTCTTTTCCCCACTACCCATCCCCCACGTGGCGTTGTTCAGGTGACCTCCAGAGAGAGAAAGAGTAACGACGCCACACTTTACTCTTCACTTCTCTTTCTTTCTAAGTCACTTCGAGGAGGCGAGCGTGCGGGCCAACCGAAACTGATGCCTTGGATGGCGGCATGCCATCTAGTGAGCGTTGTTGGAATCACCGAAGAGGTGACCTTGAGCGGCGGCCGCAAAAGTGTACACACTGGCAACACTTGTCAATGCTGGCAGCCGCCGTTCGACAATCCGCGAGCAAAAGGAGCAAGCTCCTGAAATTCCTAACCCGGGTTTCACAAGGATAGTAGTGTGTCATAAGCATGCACCACATGGGGCTGTCGTCTTGAAAACGGCCAATTATTTCCAAGGCTTCGTAACTCTATTATGTGTACCGTAAGAGAAAGGAATCGCTTTGACGTCTCGTGCTGATAATTTTTGCAATAGTTCGCTCATAAATTGAGTGCTTCAAAAATTTTTCGAATCCATCAAGTAGAAGTGGAGTTGCAGGGATTCGTGGCACGCTTCAAGTGCTTCCTCCTCCCGTTCGTCCTGAGTGTGCTGAAAGCTACACAGGGTAGTATGAGAAAGGGCAAAAAAGCTGCGCCAGCATGTTTGATAAGCTTGAGCACCAAGTTCTTTTTTTTTTTTAATGCATTGGCTTACTTTCAGCTTGATAAGCACACAAGTGTACTTCCATGGTGCGTAATTCTAGCGCTATTGAGCATGGCATCGGTACCTAGTGGCGCCCCATGATGGCCGCAGTAACTATGCAGCACATGAATGCTCAAATTAGCCAATGGCTGTGTCATTCCATTTGCGACATAGTATGGCCAGCCTACAGCACAATTTGGCAAGAAAAGAGTGAGCAAATTCTAGCCAACTTCAAAACGTAGTAAATTCTTCTGCCAGATACACTATCTGTTACGTTTTAGTTTTATGTTAACCAGAGCACTGACTACTGATCTGTGGTACTTTCAAACCATGGTCTAAATGTGTTCGATGCCTCCTGAATGCTGTACCATTTTTACCATGAACAGCTGAATCCGCCAGATTAGTTGCTACACTGATCGATGGTTTCTTTTGCTGGTATTCTGTGGCATACCTGGCGTTGATTCGAAGCTAAATATAGCAAGATGTGCATGGGCTGTGGTTTCATGGTGCTAGGGCCAGGCTGAGCACTACCAAGAGGGCCAGCCCGAGCCAGCGAACTTCCAGTTGGCTGCCCAAGCTCTGCCCGATTTGTGGCAAATCTATGTATGTCTCTGGCTGTGTGCAGCACAACACAAGCAAGAGAACTGATTTATTGTGACAAATGAATGTTCTGTATCCACTAATACTAGAACACTAGCACTAGAACAACTCTTGCTCTTGTCAATAACTAGCTTAGAAGTCCAAAGTTGTGTACTGCAAGTCTGCTGCTACTGTTGTGAAGAAAACACATGAAACCTGTGTAACGACTTATTTACATTACTGTTTTGGACTAGCTTTATGAAGACAAAAGGTCTGGCCATCTTGTATTGAATGCTGCCAATTGCCATCACAAGTACATACTGTACAGTATTAGGCAGGAAGGCTGGTCACCTTACAGTTATCTGTAACTTTAAAGTACACGCAGTATGCCTGTTGCATATATAATCTCCTATATTTCATTTTTTGCTGGTACCTGCCATCCACATGTGTGCTGTTTATTTTAATTCTGTATTGCAACTGAAAAAAAAAAAATTGCATGGCACAAGAAAATCGTCCAGAAAGTGACACAAAATGGCTTTTAAAAAAACTGTGACTTCGATAAAGAAAACTGATGTTGAAATACGAAAAGGTACACATTTTTTTTTGCCCCTAAGCATCAAATGTAAATTTATGAGCTAGTTTTTTTTTTTGTTAGACAATATTAATGAGAACAAAGGCATAACATATTTATATAATTATCACGAAAGGCGCATCACATCAAACAAGTTAACTCGTGCATAAAGCCTAACAAAAATAGGTGGAATGGTTCACTCTTACAAATCCGTGGGGCGACCGGAACGGTGGCCAGTTGCTTTAGGGTGAAGGCAAGCTTGCTCTTCTAGGCTTGAGCACGACCACAGGAAGTGTCATGTCCACTTCAGTTACACGAGTGTCATAAAGGGGGGCACGTGGTTCTATACAATGCACGGTAGTGATGCGGCCAGTGGGCAGTCCCTGGTGGTGTAAGTGCCACCACAACACGAAATCTCTGAAGTGCCTCCGCCTCTAAGCAAGTAAGCCCAACAGAAAGGTGGGAACCACTTGATGGTATCATGTGGTCAGTCTCTCTTAGTGAGCCTTCATGAATGACTTTGTATTTCTATACATAACATAATACGGCTGTGAGCATAGGTCGGCGAACTCGCTCGCGAGTCGACTCATTCGGACTCGGATCGAGCCGTCAGTCAGAGTCTGAGTGAGCCCAGATGAGTAATGTTTCGGAAAGGTCGAGTCTGAGCGAGTCCGGTGAAAGAAAATTTTCGTAAGTGTTAGTTCCAGGGAGCTGGCCTCTTGAAAACTTTGGTGAGTCTGAGCGAGTCCAAATGGCAAGGTATATTTCTTGAGCAAATCTCAGTGAGTTTCACTTGTTTTTCCACTTATTTTTACCGACCTATTTACTCGTATTCAGCATTGCTATCAGCCTTACGTGGATTCTTGTTTACACTCACGTCTATTGACACGCATTCCAAAGCAGTGTCATTCACTCACCACTTCATTATTCATTTATAAGAGATGCGAATAAAATAGCAAGGTGCCTTGACCGCACCCTGCCAACTCTTCCAGTGGCTTCCTTCATAAAAAAAATATTATGCTGTCATCCGTTTCAAGAAAAATGACCTTACTGATTTGCGAGCACTTGTAGCTTGCATTCGAGGGTAATATATCAAAAGGCTCCAAGAAAAGCACCGATTACTAATTCTAGACCAACAGACTCGTCGGTCAACTTGCTTGGACACACTCAGACTCGTATCAAGCCTCGAGTCTGAGCGAGTCTGTGTGAGTAATGCTTAGGTGAGCATGAGTCCGAGTGAGTCTGGTTGAAAAAAGTTTTCGTGAGTGTGAGTGGGCCCCAAGCTCACAATATACTTCACGAGCAAGTCTGAGTGAACTCAACAAGTTCTGCCGACCTATGGCTGCAAGCAATGCTGTTAGCTGTGCACTGGTGCAAGATGGGTGGGAGCCAAACTTAGCTCCGATGTTGGATTGGCACAAACACTGAAATATGGAGCTTGTCAGCCCGAGCATGGCTAGCCTGGACGAAAGTTGCAGGAGCCCCTAAACCATCTCTATTAAGTTCACATTTTTAGTAAACATGCACACCGAATTCGGAATGCCGTCGTGATCTACAATGGCAAACGTAGATGTACCACGAATTAAAAAAAAATATGCTTTGCCCTCTCCGGGCCTTTCAGTATCTCCACTGTTAACTGTGACATCGCCACTCGTGTTTAGTCGTGTCGGGAACACAAAGCGTGTTTGCTTTCATGCACCCGCGCTCGCTACTCGTCTTCCACGCACACGACGAGACGGAGCCGACGAATGGAGCACGGTGATAAAAAGAGTGAAACCAGCGCGGGCTTCTTTTGGATCGTGAAACGCGTGTAACTCTGCTATTATGGCACCGTTTCTAAAAATGCTTGCGGTTACGTGCTTGTTGAAGACTCGTGCATTACTGCTGCACCACAACGAAATCTCGACCTCTGTGTGGTTCGGGGGCCCTTCAAGGTGGATCTGTTTTTGTGTGCAATGCATTTTGTCTAGGCATGTGCGAATAATACAGTATTCAAATTCGTATCGACACAAAAACTTTAAATTATTTGAAATTTCGATGTATTCCCAAATAAACAAATAGGAGCACCTGCAAAGGTGGTTTCACTGCGGCGCAGGAGTGCTATGCCGAGAAAACATTAAATAAAAAAAGATTGCAATGTGGAGATGCTCCACGTCAAGGTTAGATGAACCTATCACTCTTACAAAGATTTATCACTAAGTTTAGAATGTGTTATACAAGCTTATATGCTCTAAGTATTATAAATTTCAGAACTTAATGTATTTTATTAGTCGTCACTTCCGTCTTACTCAAATTTGAATCCTACTATTCAAAGTGGCTTTCACATCGCTTCAAAGCAATATGAAATTTGCAGTTGCACTGTTCCACTTTTAAATAAAACTATTGTGCAGGTTAGTTGGGTCATGACAAATATGCTTTTTTTATATTATGTGACATATGGGATGCATATTCAGTTTGAAATTACTTGACCTAATCTCTCTTCGCTTCAAATTCGCCTCGAACCTAAGATTTACTATTTAAAACATCCACAATTTTGTTAATGGAAGCTGCCTGGTGGTCTTCTTTCTTCGCCCTGAAATCATATGCACATTTGGTTCACCATTCGAGACGAAACGCTGCCACTGGCCTGTTTATGCATCAAGCACCTTTCTGAACACTTCAGTGCATGGTGAAATCGCACAAGACACTTAGTGTTGTCACAGAACATCCCAGATGAAATCTTCGAAATGGGAGAAAACAAAGAAAGTAAACAATTGGCAAACAAGGATGAAAAAAATGCTACGCAGCTTTTATTGAAGCACCAGGTGCGCGACATTAAAAACCATACTTTGCTTGAGTCTGGCGCTTAGTCATACGGTTTTGTGCCCAGGTGTTTTTCAACTCCTGTTCTCGTGCCTTGGCCTAAGAAAAAGAAAAAAAGGGGTGCTTTGTGAAACATCTATAGTGATATGTGACACTAAAAAGCATTGAAATGGTTATATGCATTACTGAAACACCAATTCTGTTTACAATTGTGCCTTCATTTTAATGCCTCAGAAGTAAAGGGATCACTAAGTAAGTTTCAACAACAAAAAAACTGAAAACTATAAATAAATGCAAAGTAGAAAAATATCACTTTTAAGAGCACAAGGTGGCAACCGCAAACTAAAACGGAGCTCATTGTCTAGAGTCCCCTATAAACTGTCGCCTAGCTGCTTGCCATTCCATTTCGCGTGGGAAGTTCACTAAAGCCACATGCTCAAAATAATGACTCTCATGATGAAAGAAATCGCTTTAAAAAGAACATACCTTTGCCCCGTAGATATGCCTTGACTTACTAACTATATGTTTAATATGCATTTTTTGGCAACTTCTTGAGATTATACATCATTTTTAGGTACTTCTGATAGCCGGATCAGGATGAAATTTTGCCCCTATATTCCTTAACATGTGAAAACTGCAAGTATCTCCTTCAAAACTTGATATTGCCTGTGTAATTATTACACAGCAATTAGTATGGGCTGAGAATTTTAGGAATTCTCACATTACAATTTTCCTTGTCCATTAAAATGTCTTATATACACTTTCTTGATGATTATTTGCATTCAGTTAATGAGGAGCAATATGAGCCATTAATGACTCTGAACCATAAAAGTTTAATGGCATGAAAAGTTTGTCCAAAACGAATTAGATCTTACACACTGTCATGGCACAAAACGAAAACTGTGAAACTTACTACAAAACTGATTGCAAATTAGAAATCAGTATAAAAGTCCATATATACATCAAAGAATTTCATTGGCATAACCTACAGATTCACGAATCTTTTTTTTTTTTAGAATTTTGCATCTCCCCTTAAAACAAGACTCAAATATGCAGTATAAAAACAAATACAAATGCTGCCATTATGACAGGGATGGTACTAAGCAGGAAAAAGAGAAACTGTGACCGCCTTTTTCCGGAGTTACCGCCTGCCCCCTTTGCCACACTGAGTGCATAAAACAACACAATGCATTAGTTTATTGCCCCTCTGAAGGAACTCGCTCATTATGCATGCCCTTTTGCCCGCAAAAAAAAAAAAAGATGCTTTGTGCTGCCCCTGCACTGTAAAGCATGCGTCTGAACAAAATTCACCTGGGGGCACCATCTAACACCCTAATTAGGTGCCAGCTACCAACTTCTTTTATGCACGAGGGTATGCGTGCATATTGATATGGTAGTAATGGGAGCTGGTCCTGCACACAGTAATTGCTTGGCTGGAGTGTTCACTAAATGTTTTTTTTTTTCTCGGGCTTGGCAGTCGCACTACATCACAGATTCGAATCAACAACAGCTTCACAAAGTATGCGCACTCACTTGCTGTGCCAAGTAGGTGATCTGGTGCTTGCGACGATGCTGCTGGCTTGTGTTGAAGTCGCTCGTGTTGCTCGGGCTCGAGTACGTAGGCTGTTCAGTGAGACCCCGAATGAGTATCTGAGTCTTGTCGATCTGGTTGTCCGCGCACACGTCGATGATGTTGATCTCCTCTTGGCGCTTGCCACGAAGTCTCACCAACTGCAGCAAGGCAAGAAAGAACGTCAGTCAGGGCCCTCAAACTCTCGCTGGTGCTCTTCCATTAAGCGCAAGACTCTTAGTTCATATTCTGCATAATTTATTGGCCTTTTACTGAACGTGAGTGCTGCAACGATTGAAACAATAGTCACTGCTTTAACACAGCCTCACTTAGAGCCTTTTTTACCAGCACATATGTATATGTCATAATAGTCGAGAGTTTGACGAAATATCGTCTAATGAGATAAAGGCATTCTTAAAGAGCAGGTCCCTGACCGATGTCAGAACAAAGTAAAATGACGTTTCCAGATCTAATCTGGTTCACAAATCTTGTGATTTAAAAATAAGAAATCCTTATGGATCCTGAAACGTCATTTTGTTTTGTTTGGCATTGGTCAATGACCTGTTTTTCAACAATACATATATAGAAGTATAGACTGGTATAAAGCAACACAATATTTGTGCATGATGCACGTTCACAGGCTGTATGCTGCCTTCTCTCAAATTCGTACACATAAACACTGCATGCGAAATGACATTTTTAAATGCTCAAGCATGAGCCTGATGTACTTAAATATTCAGCTCGTAGGGGTGTTCAAGTTGACATTGTTCTCATGTAAACATTAACAGAGTATCCAGTAGAGTAGACATTGAAAGAAAATCGCTATGCACGCAGACAATGTCCCGAGCAATTTTCGATACAAGGAAATGAGATAATGGTGCAAGTTTCTTGCACCTTTATTCTAGATATTTAAATGTCTCTCTAAGTATGTAAGATATGCCAGACTTATTGAAGCACAGCGTGAAAGTTACCATCTTCGTGTGTGGAAGCATTTAAAGACAAAATCGTTATCAGTCAACCTGCTTTAATGGACCCTTTCTGAAGGTCATGCATATTTTTTCTATACAGAATGTGGAGAACCAGTTATGTTACGCAGTTGAATTTTTCAAAACTACATGCCCGATTATAAGACATGCTGCAGTGGAAGATCTTGTGGAGTAATTTTTACCACCTGAAGTTCCTTATAGAGTCTATTGGTTTTCATTAAGGTTGTGTCTGACAAAACAAGCGAAAAAGAGCAATTAAGAAATCGCCATTCTTTCGTTCATTAATTCTGGCAGACTTGTGCATTGTAGTTACGTGATGGTTTACTAGTCCGCTATTTCAAAAACATCCACTGCCACATAATGCGAGCAGGCAGAAAAACAGTGTTCCACGCTCGGTCCCACGGCTACGAGTGACACTGGCTAACAAGCTGGTTTACAAGCACAGAAATATTCGATCAAGTAGATGCTGATAAGAGGTAGACTGCCACTGTAAGCTAAATTAGTAGAGTGTCTATCTGATGGTTGCGGGTTGAGTCCCTAGGGGTGGCAAGGCATTTTTTTCTTTCACTTTACTTTATTTACATCTTGATCATAATTACTAAAATTAAAAAAAAAGCTATGAATAACATCCCCTATACTTTTCTTTTGATTGCCTGTTCATTTTCATGAAAAGTCTTTCTGACACACTTTACCTAAGCGTATATGATGAGCTTGTGCGAATGTTTGAATGCTTCGACTATTCGAATGAGTAACACAGCATTTGAATTCGCTTCAAATCAAACTTAAATTATTGAAAATTTCGAATTACTCAAGACAAATGAACAGATGCACATTAATCCGCATGCTACACCTTGTAAAAGTGGTTTCGCTGCGGTAAAGGAGTGGTGAGCCGTGAAAGCACTTATTTAGAGTATAATACTTTGCACAAAGCCTTCCATAAAAGTGGTTTCACTGCAGTGAAAGAACCCTGGGCCGTGAAAGCACCTAATCAATGTATAATAATTTGCACGTAACTTTTTTGTAAAAGTTGTTTCACTTCAGTGAAGGAGTGTTAAGCCGTGAAAATACCTATATGAACGTATAATTTGCACGTAATTTTAGTTTCCCTGCAGTAAAGTGGCGCTGAACAGGGAAAACACATATCTAGGAGAAATCTGCACTGCCGCCGAGCCTCTCTTCAAGATTCAATGAAGATATTGCCCTCACACCGATTCATTCTTTTTCCATTTTAAAAGCGTGTGATACCAACTTATATATCCTTAGTAATGTAAATCTTAAAAATTTAGATACTTTACAGGGTATCACTGGCGTTCTATCGAAAGTCAAATCGTGCTGCTATTCGAAATAGTGCTCACTTGTTTCAATTTAAAAAAAAAAATATTATGCAGGTTAGTTCGGTCATAACTAATATGCTCCTTTTTCTTTATAACGTGGCATATATACAGTATTTGAATTCGATACGAAATTATTCGACCAAGATCACAATTTGCTTTGAACCTAAAATTCACTATTCACACAAGCCTCGTATTTGCACATTGCAGACCTTGGAAATTCATTTGGAAATGCAAGCTCAAGCTCAGCAATAGAACATCGTAGGCAACGAGCCACCATGGAAAGTGCAGAGTGCTGATTTGTATTCACATGCGTTGGTACCACATAGATATCAGCTCATCAAAGAAACAAGGTAATGGTTTAAACTCACAGCTCCATCGTCAAGCTCAACATCATACACAGACGTCCCTGGTTCTTCGGGTTCCGCATAGACTATCTTTCCCTTGCGACGTGGCGCAGGTTGTTGCACGTCAGGCCCAGGCTCAACATTGACACTCGGCTGTGGCTCTGACTCGGGCTCGCCATACGAAGAACTCGCGAGTGACCCAGCAGGTGCAGCAGACGATACGCTGGCTGCATCGTGAAGCTCAGCGTCAATGTTCACTTTAGGCAATGGTGGCTCACTGAACGTGAAAAAATTCGATGAATCTTCCGTAGAATCTGGGTCATCGTTATCGTCTTGCTCCCATGGGTACGATGTAGCCGGCTGTGGTGCGGATGCTGCCTGAGCCTTTGGCACCGGCTGTTTTGAAACTGGTTTTCGAGGAGGTGGCGGCCGTGCCACCACCTGTGGCGTCAGCTGCTTTGTTGTTAGGGAGCCGTGCTTTGGTGCCGGCAACATGCCTATGAGACCAGAACCAGTCTGTAAAGAAATAGAAGAAAAGATGGACTCATTCAAAGTGTTGAAGGGACACTAAAGAGATAAACGACCTTTATCACATACCCTTTCACAATCTCAAGATCACCACTTTCCATGAGAAGATGCTTGGCAAGCGAGAAAACACTCAAAAAGATATGTGGGTGCTGACATCACCTCAATATTCCCGCACCATATGCCATGACGTCATAAATTTTGACAACATCTACTAGTTCCTACATAGTTTTGGGTGAATAAATATAGAGTACATTGTCCTCTGAGGAGGCACATAGACTGAATATATAAAGTTTGAAAAAATATTGATGTTATATATATATATATATATATATATATATATATGATAAAATTAGTGGCATTCAAAGCACCAGAGTGAAAATTCGCAATCTTAACTGCTTCATGGTCCCTTTAATGTGCACCATAACACTAGATAAATAGCTCAGTTTTTCGTAAGACTTCCATGCAAGTTTTTCTTGCCATGCACAGATCACCGAAACAAGCATGCAGCAGCCGATAATGAATTACCTGAGCAGGTCGGAACTTTTTTTTCTTGTTTTCCTCTTCCTCTTCTTCTTCATCATCAAACTATCAATAAAGAGGAGTCACATACTGAGTGCACTGTGGAAAAAGTACAAAGCAATGCTTTGTGTCTGCAATGCAATAAATTCATCATTACTAATAAAAACTTTCTTCGAACAAGATGCAATCAGAAAAAAAAAAGCAAAGAGTGTGCACTGTAGATGACGGTTGCAACGAAGTTGCTGTATTTGGTACTTTGCACATTCCTAACTACCATGTGCACGTTGTACTAAAAAAGAAAAAAATTGTAGCGCATGTCACAATGAAAAAAGTTCCAATACATAAACCTTCATAGAAGTCACCTTATTTGAAACTTATCGGTTTTGAGTGGAGTACGATCTACGTAAAGATTTAAAGAAAATTGAGCCAGCTATGCTTCCCGGACACTGATGAAACAGTGAAGTTAGGCGGTGTGCAGTGGGGTTGAAGGAGGTAAAACGAAGTGGGAATGAAGCAGCATCAAGAGAGTGAATGAAGTGGTGGGAGTGGTGGTTGAAGTGGCAGAAGGAGTGACACACATGCGTTGTGAGATTTACCCACTTTCTGCGGGTAAATCCAACTATGGTTCAAGATCATTTTCAGAGATAAAAACCTCGACCAAGAACACTTTTGCTGACAAAAAACAAAAGTATGCGAGCTGTAACTTTGCCACTGAATAATAATCGTCATCTAGCTTGCTTGCATTCCCTTCCTTAATGCTGTGTGCCCGATAATTTCATGTAAAGAATGTTAGGTATGTCACGACTCACAAACACACACTGCTTATGACAAAAAGTACCAGGCACGCAGTGGAGAAGGATCGATGACAAGTACTATGTATCTTTTCATATTTTTTTGTTGTTTTTTTATATATTGTCAATATTTGCTTGGCAATTGTAACACGAACTCAATCACATTTTTATGTAATCAATTAGATAAAACCATTTGCTTAACCAGCAAGAGAAGTGTTTAATACGAGATTCAGCTTTTAGCAGTTCCTGCTTTTTTTTGTCCCATAATGCAATACTGCTCCTGTAGCCATTGAATGCAGCAGCCTCATGAATGAGTCTTCTACGATCAAACCCGAGCATTCTGCCATCTTTTTCACGCCGAGAGCAAGTTATGCGGCCTGTTTCATTGGCATTTATTTGGAATCTTGTCATGGTTTCGTTTTTATGTTTTCATTCGACAACTCCTGATTATTGTTGTCAAATATCGCCATTCGTGCCCCAGCATTCGCATCATCAGTGAAAGCTTGTTGCATCATTGAAGGACGTGATGCAGAGAATGCGTACATGCATTACCCCTAGGCTACATAAGTGGCCGTGCATGCTTACGAAAAAAACACTGCAAGGTGCCATGTAGCTGAAACTACTCCTTTGTCTCTGTTTTTCCGAGTGGCTAATCCATAAGGAGGAAGTTAATTCATTTTTCAAAGACCCGCTTGAGTAGCTTAATAGTTAGGAGAGGGCTCTTGTTCACTACAGTCTCAGGTATGATACATACTAGCACCAAACTGCTAGTCTCCATTAAATGTGAGCCGTTCAATTTGATGCAAGATGTCAAAAACAACTTTTTCAAGTGATTATGTTTATGTGACTTATCTTCCATAGAATTGGAAGTCACATAAACATAATCGATTATATTATAGTAATTCATCAGTGTCTTTCATGAGGCAGTAACTGATAGCTGTAATGAATTGCATTTTTGACTGAAGTAGTTGTAATCAGCTCGATTTTTTGTCTTTTTTCGGTAATGTGAACAAGTCTTGTCAAGGTAAATGTACTATTTCAAAGGCGATACGTAAAAAATGGCAGTGACTAAAATGCAAGCATATGCGACTTTCGAAGTACACGTTACACACTGTTTAAGCCAACGTGCCTGACTCCAGCAGTAACTCTACGCACAGCTTTGCATCTAACAGGTCTTAGGTATATTTTACTCCACGAGCGTCACTGAACTCCAAAAGCATGACCATGAAGGAGATGGTAAGTAACAGTTTCAATTCAGTTGATAACACAAGCTCAGCAAAGTGCCGCAGAGCGTTCTTTCATGATACCCGCGAAAGCATTTCAACATAGCATAGCATACTCTAAACAAGGTAAAAGTGGACCCAAGACAAGAGTCTTTCGCGCCTTTAAACTGCTGTTCCTCAGTTTGTAAAGCTGATCTGCCCGTAGGTTGAAATCACTAAATCAAATCAAACAATGCAAATACCTCGTTTAAAGAGGGTATGAGAATCTGTGCTCGCTTAGACTTTGAGGACTTGTTCGCTTGTTTCACGACTACGTCTTGCAACGACGGATCGTGCAGCGTTGATGCGCTGTGTTTAGGAGGAGGTAACCTCGAAAACAACTTTTGTGGATTTCCAGGGTCCCCGGTGTTTGCGACAGCAGGTCCATGTTGAGGTGCTGCTTTTTCATTATCTTCAAACTCTTCATCTTCTTCAGTCGCGGCATCGCGCACATCCTCGACAATCTTTTCACCAAGTTCCTTGTCCAATTTTCTGGCAGAATCGTGCACACTGTCGAAGCCTGCGTTTTCACTGCTATCGTCTTCCGAGTCTTCGCTGTCAGCATACGCAACAAGAGACATCTCTACAACTTTTCCCCGTCTCTAGCGCGGTCGACGAGCAAACAACAAAATGAACACTATCGAGGCGTGGCGCTCACATGTGGCGTTAAACTGTCTGCGCACAGGCAGTGGTCTTCATGCGTTACGTAAAACAGTCGCTCTGATCGTCACACGAAAAACAACCTCCTGAATGCCTCCGTTGCGAGTGGACTGCGCCATATTGAAAGTTGCGATTATCATAAAAAAAAAAACGATTTGACTTGGCTCACTTCATCTACCAATGTGGCTGACTTCAGTTTCGGTATTGTTTTGTGTTGGAGCCATGACTAGTTTAGCTCACTATACAGCCACGTAAAAGTGCGCGAAATGTTGTTACTGAGTTGTTGAACAAGACAGTTTAAGAATTTAAAAGTAATACGTGCTTTTTTTTTGTTTATATTACATGAGCCAGAATAGATACGCCTTTGCAACCTTGTTTTGGTTTCGTTTTATTTTGTTTTTGTTTTTTGCGACGCGTGCTGCCAGCTGCCGGCATCCGAGAAAAGTATCCAAATTTCCACGAAAATTCGCTCGAAACACCCGCTTCGGCTCGTGTCTCCGGAACCGCCATGTCGAACTGTGTGGGCATTTCTCCCTTCGAGTGGTTGAATTACACGCGCTGGCCGTTTTTACAGTGACGTGCGCGCGAGCTGGATCGGCGAACGGCGGCGACTGCGAGTGGTGTCACCTGAAGGCGACGCTCATCAGGTCCCGCAAACGGCGTTTGCCCTTTCGCCTGATTATTCCCATCGGAGCGACCACCGCACCGTGTTTCCTTGGCAACTCTCCGGCCGCACTCGCAACGCTCACAACAGGTAGGATATCGTTACGCTACTATAACGCAGCTCGTTTGGCGCGTCTTTACGGGCCACGGAGCGGCCGCAAGCGCTGTCACGGATCACCGAGCGGGTTCCGGCGCCGGGCAGCGCTGGCGCATAGCGTGCTCCGTACGACTGGCCCGCGCTGGCAGCAAGTGGAAACGGCTGCGATCGGCGTGCCGGCATTCGTGTTGGGCACGGGTGATTCGAGGAAGGTGCTGACACTTGTTGGGGGCAGCCTCACCGCCGCACAACCCACGGACTGGTCGAACGGGCCTGTTTTCCGGGTCGTGTAAACAGACTCGGGTCTCTCTCCACATCGATCGCATCGAAGCTCTCCCTACGCAGGGAAAAACCGCGGCCTGCCTGACTGACGTATATAAATATATAATAGTCCGAGACCATCTGAGCGGCAGCAAGAAGCAGTGCGAGCACTGGAACAGCGCCAGATCGCGCCGGCGTTTTCTCGGGAGTAGAATACGCCGCCCCGCCCATCCGTTTGTGCGAATGAATCGATCTCTTTTTTAGGGTGGCCGCATTGTTTAATGTGAAATGTCCGACGTGACCCAAATCGTAAGACCCGCGCTTCCCGGGCGATGCTGCGCCGGCAGCAGTCATAGTTCGTGGGCTACCGCCAACTGCTGCTTTCGTTCACTTTGCGTGTGGGATTGAGCAGATCCCTCCTGTCGGGACACACCTTCGTGAGTACTAACATACACTGCTTTTACAAGCACCCGTGGCGCGGTCAATCCGTTTCGCTCAACAGATGGCTCGAACTCTCTAAACTGACACCATGCGTATTGTAGTTTCGTACTGCGCCATGAGTGTGCGCGATCGTGCTCGAGGAAAAACATCCGTCGGGGCAGCAAGGCCGAGGCGGCCGCCTCCAACGCGTTGACCGGCCTTTTTTTTTTTTTCCGCTTGACTTTTGTCCCACGCTCTCCGACATTGGGGCAGATGTTGCCCGCTTGTTTTGTTGCGGCACTTTGCGCTTTCCGGCACGTCTTGCCTCGTGCGGCGAAGAGATACAAAATGGGCGTGTTCGTCCCGAGGAAGCCACGCCGTTCCCCAGTAGAATCCGTGCGAAACTTGTCGGCACGCGGCCTACTCGACTGTGGCACGTCGCAGCTGCCCGATTGTCGATTAGCAGTTAATCCGATGACTAGATTATTACAACTCTTTGTTGTTATGTCTTATGTCTGTGTGAGACGTTCGGATGTAGTTGCGACCCTGACAGCAGACCGTCGCTAGTTGCGCAACGCGGTTCTTCTCCGCGTCATCTCTAGAGTTGCTCGGCTGCTTAGTCATCGGCCGCTTACGTGTTCAACACGCGCGCCTTCTTTAAATGTATGCGCGACGTTTGACCCCTCCGGGTAACAAATAATGTCCGCAGACAACGTCTAAAGCGTGCCGCTGCTTGAATGAACAGTGAGTGTTCCTATTCCTTGTGCTCAACAGGACGGCCAAAGAAGGATAATATCTGGGGCTTTACGTCTCAAAACTACGATATGATTACGAGCGACGCCGAAGTGGAGGACTGCGGAGATTTTCGACCATCTGGTGTTCCTTAAACGTGCGCTGACGTCAACTACGCCTCCACCGAAAGGCGTCTGGGATCGAACTCGCGACCTTCGGGTCAGCAGCAGAGTACCTTAACCACTGATTCAGCGTGGTGAACCAAGACGGAAGAAGAAAAGCCCAAGGGAACGTGTACAGTAACTTGAGAGACAACTGCTCGCGCGAGCCTCTTCGAGGTCGAAGTTCGCCATCACGATTCGCTCTTTTGAAAGCTCAAGCTATGGATGGAAGCCAATTGTGATTGATGGAATTCGGTTTGGGCCTAAAAGCTCACGCGAATACGCGGCGGCATGCAAAATCCTTCACTAGCCCCGATATGTTGTCTTCACTTTTCTGTCGTCACTTGGCTTAGGTCTAGAACAGCTTCCCAAGCTACGCGCATATAGATGGATCGTTAAACGCTGGTTTACTCGCATATAACACAAGTGCCAGTGATATGTTCATCGTGTAGCAACTACGTAACGCGGGAACACCGTTTCGAACACGTCGCGCTCTCGGTTTCGCTCGTAATCGTGATTAACGAGCTAACGCATTTCCGGCAACGGGCCGCAGTTCGGACTCCCGAGAGCCGCAGTGAAAAATCAATCGAATGCGCGAAGTCGAATGGTTTTGCCCGAAGCCGTCTGCAGGAGAGAAACGACTTTGCGAGACGTTCGCCACTGGCAAAAAGTCGATCGCCTTTTTGGGACATTGGTGGGAGAGAATGAAGCATGCAGCTACGCGCTCTGACGGATAGCTTCTTCGCTGACAGTTGACGGCTGCTGGGAGGAGTCGTCGCGCTCGATACGTCATTGTTGAGCGACCCGAAAGTCTATTGCCAAACCCAGAATGGTTCGTGCTCATAGATGTGCGAACGAAGCGAAAGGATGCCCCCCCCCCCCTATGGTCATCCAAGACAAGAGTGGGGGCGCAAAGCCAGCCCATACACTGACACAATAGGTGAGAGGGCAATGCGAGGAACCTTCGCCTCGGGAGGGCAAAATAGACTTTAAGCGGGTAGAATTAACTAGAAGGAGGTTATCTGATTGGTGGCTAAAGTCAAGGCACGAGTGAAAATTAAACCCTTCACTGCAAAGTACGAATCCTCAACCTCACTATTTAAGGGAAAAAATATAAATCTAGTTTATGGTTCATTAGGGATTACGGCTTGGTGGCGCTAGCCTCCGCCCGATCTAAAGGGTAAGCCATATCCATCCATCCAGCTTTCCATGAAGGCGAACTCGATGCAACTCGTCAGTGTGCTCACTGCGCGGGAATCGGATTTTCTTCAGGCATCGTATAGCGTTCATACCGTGTGGACAAACTACAGTTTCGGTCCCGCAGTACAGCGATGAGTTTGCCAGTCACGAATCGAGCTGCACACGAATGCCCGTTTACGTGGATCGGCACGATTTAGCGTGACAACGAGTTGCGGATCTCCGCAGAGTATGTCTTGCTCTGCCTGCGACTGACAATTAAAATTTAAAGCAGATCCTACCCCTATAAAACGGGGGTGGAATCCTTCCGGACCCCAATGAAAGTTTTTCATCCATCCATCTATTTGGGATCCCTTCCGCGATTGGGAAAATGGAGCCAAGCGAAGCCTGAAGTGTGCATGCCCGTCCTTTATGCGTACATTTCTTTGTTTGTTTCTTCTTTTCTTTTGTCAGTGTTTATTTTTCTCTTTCTATCCTCGGCGAAATCGAAACGACTCTGATCGGCTGCCGGTACGCGAGTCACGTTCGGGCGCTGACGCCGTAGCGTGAAGTCAATCGTTCACATCCAGACAAGAAATGACATGTTCCAACTTGATATTGCAAGTGACTTCGATAAAAGATCAGGTTGTCATATCAGAAACGGCTCATCGCCGACAAGTCCATCATCGAGAGATAATAAGTCATTTGAAAGCGGCGCATACGAATACGTGTGCAACCAGCACACCTCCGAGGGCCGCACTTCTGTACCACGCCGATGCCGTGTTTTTTCGTATGACAACGCCCCCCATGGGGGAAAAAAATATACGAATGCTTCGTTTTCTTTATCGATCTGCGGGACGGCTTTAAGCTCTCCCATAGTAGAGTACCCTGTACTTTAAATCGTTACCCCCTTTTTCTACCCCCCCCCCAATGCTTTGGTGCCTTTTAGGGTACCATTAAGGTTGTACAAATTCGGGACGGCTTAAAGCTCTCCCATAGTAGAGTACCCTGTGCTCTAAATCGTTACCACCTTTTTCTAACCCCCCCCCCCCCCCCCAATGCTACCAGGCTGCCTGGTAGCGTCTCAGGTGAGGTTTTTTTGGGGGACGGCTTTAAGCTCTCCCATAGTAGAGTACCCTGTGCTCTAAATCGTTACCCCCTTTTTCTAACCCCCCCCCCCCCCCCCAATGCTACCAGGCTGCCTGGTAGCGTCTCGGGTGAGGTTTTTTTGGGGACGGCTTTAAGCTCTTCCATAGTAGAGCACCCTGTGCTCTAAATCGTTACCACCTGTTTCTAACCCCCCCCCCCCCCCCCCAATGATTTCATGCTCAGGCCCACGGGACGGCTTTCCGCTCTCCCATCGTAGAGTACATCGTACTCTAAATCGTCAACAACTTTTTCTGCACACATTGTGTATCAGTGTGAGGCCCAAGGGAGGGCCTAGTACTCTCCCATAGTAGAGTACCAGGTACTCTAAATCGTTCACCAATTTTTTCTCAACACAGATGGATAGGCTCCTTTAATCATATAGCCCACCGAAGTGGGTAGGTTCACCGTGGCAATGTTGCTACTCTGCTGACCAGCCTTGCCACTCTTATCTCAGTTTACGAGAAGCGAAAGTGACCTCGTTGCCCCGCCGAGCATTATTTATGTTATTAATTGTAGTTACAAGCGGTGATGTCCGCTGGATACTTGTACGGAGCGCGCCAACACGATGGGTACAGTTGAGGAGGATTATAGCAATAGCGACAATTGTTGGGGTTTAACGTTCCAAAACCACGATATAATTTATGGAGAGAGCGAAAGAGAGGGAGGGCAGATTGCTGGGCTGGGCTCTCACCTGTAGGAGCTAACGGAGAGACCGTGTCTCCGGACAGGTTCCTTGGTCGGGCTCCGAAAATTTTGACCACCTAGTGTTGTTCAACGTCTTTTGCCTCCATCGAAATGCAGTCACCGTTGCCAAGATTCGACCGTGCTGTACTTCGGGTCAGAAGTCAAGCAGAGCACGACTGTATTCCAGGGCGCGTTCGACTACCGTAGTGGGTCCCTGCTTAAGAGAACCGACAAAACACATACCGAGGGATGGGAAGCGCAGACGGATATGGCTACTAGTTATAGGTGGACCGACGAAATTAAGAAGTTGGGGTAAAATGGAATCGGCTTGCACAGAATAAAGTTTATTGGAGATCAATTGGTGAGGCCTATTCGTTTTGCAGTCTATAGAGATGATACTCACTGGTGATGATGATAGTAATGGTGACGGCAACCCGCACATGTGCTCTTAGCCGAGTCCTCCAAATTCGTTTCATGTTCTTCAATCCTTTCCCATTTGTTTGTTATCTTTACGTGCTCCTTTAACAGCGGAGCAGTTCGTGCCTGCGCAGTCTACATGTCTGTCCGGTGTCACGTGACCAGAGGGTGGGGCTGAATAAATAAAGTGACGATGATTTTAAATGACTGATGCTCAAAATGATGATGATGACGATGGTGCTCGATATGAAACTAAGCTGCCGTATTCTGCTCTCACATAGAGTTCCGCGCTTGCAGCTTCGTAGTTCTGTGGTTTTTTCACTTCCGAGAACTGGCCGAGACCTCTTATGTAATTATCCTTGTGGGTAAATTCCGTCTCGAGGTCACGTGACCTAACACTTCGCCTTTCACTTGTAGCACACTGTCGCACCCGCTTGTTAATTGGACTCTCTGTATACCTCGTACATATAAAATGCTATACATCTTCATATAGCATTCGATACTTTTTGTCGCCCGTACAGCCGCCCTCGTTCGCTGTGTGTACCGGCGTGCCATCGCACCGGCCCCGTGACGTGATGTAGACGTCCACGTCGCGTGCTCCGCCGCTGGATGTGTCGGGCCATGCGCATCCGGCCGGTCAACTTGATCCTCGCGGTCTGCGTCGCGTTTTCTCCGTCTCCCATGTACCTTGCCATTTCGTAGGCTGCGGCAGCATTGCCACGTAACAGCGCCGCAGGTGGGACTGCCGGCACGCATCCCTTGCCCTACGAAAGAAAAACGTTTCGCTTTACCGCATACGTCGTAACGATTTTGTTAAACGAAGGAACTGGCTGTCTGCCATCTATGTAAAGTATAGACGTCAGTGCTACGCTGCAGCTGGCCTCCGTTTCCCGCAGTGTCAGGTAAGGTATTTCATATCGACCGTGTGTCCCGAGTAGCATGCTGTACGTAACTTCGTCGGGGCGTTGCATGCTGCTCCACATAATAGAGAGTTTTAGTACTGCGGAAAAGTGCTACGTACGCATCACGCAAGCGCCTTGCGTTACGTGGCGTCGTTTGCCACTAATCGCCTTTTAGTACGCCGTAGTACCCGCGTACGTAACGAGCGTGAAGCGTGTTGGGCCATGCTATGCCAGCGAGTCCTCGTCAAACGTCCGTGCCTCTGAAAAAGGCAATCTGGGTCAAGGCCAGCCCGCAGTCCGCCAGACGCGACCAACTCAACGGCGTAAACACGCGCGTTGCATCTCTGGCCCACGTGCAGTGAGTCAGCAGCACACGTGACAGCGAGCCGGCGTCTTCGTGCCTGGGGGTCTGACGTGGCCCAGCGGCGACCCCATTGGAGGAATCTGCCCTGACGACCAGCGGCGCTTCTGATTGGACATTTTGGTTGGACCCAGTGGAAATAAAAGAAGCCCGGCGGCGCGTCGCGATCGGCGGTCCTATGGAGAGGAGTCCCCGTGTCGGAGAGCCGACATGTGTGTGAGTCGGCGGTTTTAGGCGAAAAGCTGACCTATGTGTTAGAGAGGAGAGCTCGGCTCTTCGAGTCTCTGTCGGCCCCAGTGCCGAAATTGTAACGCTTCTGTATATATGCTGTACATAAACCTTGTTTAACTCACCGTCGTCTCGTCCGCTCGTCTTATCAGCTCTGCGCAGAAGCAGTCGCGAGCTGAGAAACATACGCTACCAAACGGCTGGTGACCTTCCCGGCGGAGTTGAAAGCAGGGGCGCCTGTGGGACCGGGTTGGCGTCGCCGTCTTTCGCAACAGTGGAGGTCAGCGGTGGGATTTCGGAGGTGGTTTCGCAACAGTGGTGGCAGCGGTGGGATTTCGGAGGTGGCTTCGCAACAGTGGTGGCTTCGGCGGGATCGGCCCGTCGTTCGCAACAGTGGTTGGCAGCTGCGGGATCGGCCGGCGTCAGCGACATCGATGCGGTGAGTGCCTGATGTTTTTCCCTCAGTTCACCAGACTACTCTAGCTCAGGTTGTAGTAGTTTAGAGAAGGGCTGTGTGAAGCATTGAAGTGAGCTTTGATCGTTTCAAGCCAAGTCGAAGTGCTTTGAAACCAAAGTTAATGCAGAGGGGGTAAACACGGGAGTGTGAAAAATTGCTTGCGCGTCTTGCTAGTAGGCTTATAGTGGGTACGGCAAGTAGATTCTTAACAGGGGCAAACAGCAAGAGGCTAGTGTGAACGATGGAGAACCTTAAAGTGAAGGAACTCATCGAAATTTGTGAGGAACTCGGCATTACTTTGGGCCGTGCGAAACGAAAGCAAGCGATCCTTGAGATCATGAAGGATGAGGGAGTGTCGGCGGAGGAAGTCGATGAGGCCTGGGCGGATATCAAAGCACGCCGCGAGGAGGCTGAAAGGCGAGAAGCTCGTGAGGAGGCTGAAAGGCGAGAACGCCGCGAGGAGGCCGAGAGACAAGAGCGCCTAGAGTTGAAACGACTAGAATTGGCAATCCTACAGTGTTCGCAGGCGCCTAGCGTAGCTTCTCCGACGACTCAGGTCAGCGGTTTTAGAATTCGGGACCAACTGCCACCGTTCGTAGTAGGCGAGGACATGGCGAAGTATCTCGTCAAGTTTGAGCACGTCTGTGAGCGAAACGCTTTGGAGCGGTCTCTTTGGGCGCGGAACCTGTTAGCTCTTCTTCCCGGCGAAGTGTCCGACGCGATAACTTGCTTGTCGAGGGAAGCGTTTGAGAGCTATGACGAGGTTAAAGAAGTGCTCTTAAGACGTTATAAGTTGTCACCCGAGGCTTTCAGGCAAAGGTTCCGGTATGCTGAAAAGGGGAATGAGTCACACGTTGACTTCGCGTTTCGTCTTAGAGCTGATTTAATCGAATGGCTCAAGGGCGAAGGTGTTTATGACGACCGCGATAAAGTGGTGGAAGGCGTTGCATTGGAGCAATTCTACCGCTGCATCGAAGATAATGTCAGACTTTGGCTGCAGGACAGACTTGGGGAAGTACAGCTAAACAAGGCAGCAGAGTTAGCTGAGGAGTATTATACTCGCCGAAAGTTGCACAGCAGGGCAGTGCGCGTTGAAAAGGATGAAAGAAAAGAGGGCTTTTCAAAGAAACCTGATCAACGGAAACCCGCTCCGCACCGTAATTTCAAGAAGGACCCGTCTCTTACGAAGGATAGTGTAGGGGAAGGGCAAACAGAAGCGGAGAAATCGAGTGAGGTTTCTACCACACAGGCATTTGAATCGGAAAACAAACGGAAGCCGCTAATCTGCTACAACTGCAAAAAGGAAGGGCACATCGCGAGAAACTGTCAGGAAAAGTTTGCCTTCGCAACAATCCGAGAATCAGAAAAAAACATGCGGTTGTTGGAGCCGTATCTCCAAGAAATTAGGGTGAATGAGAAAACGTGCCGAGCACTTGAGAGACTCACCGGCAACCATGGACGTTGTCCATCCTTCATTGGTGTCTCCGGATGACTTTACAGGAGAATGCGCGTGGATCAGGCAAGTCGCCGAGGAGCAGAGTGTTCGCTTACCAATCGCCACGGTTGTCATTGAAGGCCCGTTCGGTGAGCTTCGCACCGAAGCGGCTGTGTCTGCCGCGCTAAATGATCGTTTTCCTTATCTTTTCTCCAACAACTCCGAGCAGCTTCTCAAAGAGCAGGGCAAATCGTTCTTCCCCAACTTAGCGTGCATGGCCCTCACGCGATCGCAAGCGCGGAAGCTTGACCTTGTTCCATGCGGTGAACTCTCAAGTGACCTTGTCGGCGGGTCGACGGAACCCCAGCGAGGAAATTTTCCGCGTGAGTCATGTGAGCAGTCGCGCGAGCGGCCCGTCGCCGAACCGACCGGCGCGGTTTCCTTAGAAAGGGGAGACGACATGGCGCCATTGAGTCAGAGCGAGAGGGTTGCAACGCTCTCGCCTGTAGCGGAAAGTTGGAGCGAGCTGCCGAGAGTTGATCGAGAGACGCTCATTCGAGAGCAGCGTGAGGATCTCTCGATTGAAGCGCTAGTGGAAAGCCAAATTGAAGCGCTAGTGGAAAGCCACAAAAACGCGGCACAAGTGCTGTCGAAGGAGCACTACGAGAAACCTGTGAAGAAGCGCGCTTTTGAAGTTGATAATCAGGTAATGCTGCTGCAGCCGTTCAAAAAGATCAAGCTTGAGGTTGATTGGGAAGGGCCCGCCAAAGTATTATTGAAGCCTTGCGATACAAATTATGAAGTGAAATTAGGAAGGCGGCCGGACAAAATTTACAACTTGATGAAACCCAATGTTCAACATCAAGCGGTCGTAAATCAGCTGTTGAATGCTTCAGAGGAAGAGGGAGCAGAAATTTGGAGTTCTAGTGATGTAATCAAAGGGGGATCGAAAGTAATCTGGGAACAGTTGAACCTAGAGCCTAGCTTAAGTGAAGGAGGACCTGAGAAAGAGGACCTGAGAAAGATTGGTTCCGAATTTGGAGACGTGTTTTCGGACCGCCCCGGAAACACGAGGGTGATCGAACACGACATCGAGCTAAGCGGTGAGGAGTCAATCCGTAGCAAGCCGTATCGTTGTTCCCCTGTGCAACGTCGCAAGTGTGAGCCGCTCTTGGTGCCGCATAGGTATCGTCGCCTAAAAATGGCCAGTTACTAAGGTGGAGCATGTTGCTCCACAGCGCAACTTTGACGTGCGCTAAAAAAAAGGGGGAAAGCTAAACGCTAATGCAGGTGCATTGAGCAGTGCGTTCTAGCTAGTACCTTCTCAACCTTTCGGTTTCTGGCTGGTGATTCGGGGCAAAATTTTGACCTCATCACGACCTGGGCTGAGCGCTCTCGTTCAATGTGATCTCAAGGGGCCAACTTTATGTGGTATTCTAATTCGTTACGTTGTACGTGGAAAAAAAAATGAGTTGTCATTTTAAGGGTCTTTTGTCCCACATGTGCCTCTTGATGTAGAGGGAACGAAATTCCGATAGACACTTAGCTAGGTATATGTTGAACTATACGTTGTCTGGTGTTCTGTCGGGTGACCGAGGGCACTTGCTTGTGTCGTGTGTTGTCTGTTGTCGATCCGTTCTTAGCAAGTTGCAGAACCATCGTCAAGTGCTGAAACCGAAGATGGTCAGAAGAGACGAGCGAAGTTGGCCAGCAAGTTGTGGCGACAAGCCAGTGGAGCGGGGATCCGTCGTCAAAAATGGGATGTGTTCCCAGAACAGTCTGGAGCTGCATTCTCCCCATGGCCCTGGAGGCGAACCTGGAGGGACCTGGCGAACGAGCGCACCTGACATCCGAGCCCCGTGGAAGCAGCTCGTCTTTCCGGTGCATTGTCTGGCGGCGGGGGTGCTGTTATGCCAGCGAGTCCTCGTCAAACGTCCGTGCCTCTGAAAAAGGCAATCTGGGTCAAGGCCAGCCCGCAGTCCGCCAGACGCGAACAACTCAACGGCGTAAACACGCGCGTTGCATCTCTGGCCCACGTGCAGTGAGTCAGCAGCACACGTGACAGCGAGCCGGCGTCTTCGTGCCTGGGGGTCTGACGTGGCCCAGCGGCGACCCCATTGGAGGAATCTGCCCTGACGACCAGCGGCGCTTCTGATTGGACATTTTGGTTGGACCCAGTGGAAATAAAAGAAGCCCGGCGGCGCGTCGCGATCGGCGGTCCTATGGAGAGGAGTCCCCGTGTCGGAGAGCCGACATGTGTGTGAGTCGGCGGTTTTAGGCGAAAAGCTGACCTATGTGTTAGAGAGGAGAGCTCGGCTCTTCGAGTCTCTGTCGGCCCCAGTGCCGAAATTGTAACGCTTCTGTATATATGCTGTACATAAACCTTGTTTAATTCACCGTCGTCTCGTCCGCTCGTCTTATCAGCTCTGCGCAGAAGCAGTCGCGAGCTGAGAAACATACGCTACCAAACGGCTGGTGACCTTCCCGGCGGAGTTGAAAGCAGGGGCGCCTGTGGGACCGGGTTGGCGTCGCCGTCTTTCGCAACAGTGGAGGTCAGCGGTGGGATTTCGGAGGTGGCTTCGCAACAGCCATCTGGTGGATTAAAATAGAAGCAAGTGTTGTTGACAGCCAATGTGAGCCGATCCAAGTTTTAAAGCCAGATTATGGCCATATTTTAAGCCACAGAGCCGGTCGGTGCTTGCCCTCGATGCCGCCATTTTGCAAAACGAAGTCTCGCGCTTTCGCGAACTTGTTCGAGAGCGGCGCGATCACTTCATACGTACGTACGCACGCATCTCATGCGTGCGTACGTAGCGGCTGCGTACGTAACGCGATACGTGCGCGTTGCGGTCTGCGCATGCGCACTACGCAGAACGTGGCGTCCTTACGTACGCAACGCCGCCACGTACGCAGCGTACGCAGTACTAAAACTCTCTAATGTACAAAGTGAGCACTCGGGTAATTGAGTATACAGCATGATCCGCAGTTAAAGGGAAGGCGCAGTGTGGTTCCTGCCGTCGATTATCTACGTGATATGGTGCAAGGACTTGAAGATGAATTACCCGTAAAATGCATCGTCTAATTGATTACATCAAGGGCTCCTTGTTGATAGGCGTAGAGGGGTAAACTAATACGTAGCTTAAATATGCTACTTTTATTAACGGCTTACTTTCACGCTTAACTGTGTACCCGTTACGGACACATTTCAAGAACACCGTGATCGTCTTGTTACCACATTCACGGCCGCTGGATAATCCAGCGGCCGTGCCACATCGTTGCTCCCCGATGAGCACGAACACATATGACGTCTGTAATGCGCTTACGTGACCGCAGGTGCAAGTGTTCTTCAAGTCGTGAAATCAAACAGTATATACAGACACCTCACGCAGTGTATATACTGTAATTAGACCTTTGTGTCAAACAATTGGTGGGGATCGTCTCTCGTTGACCCGATAGTGTGATTCAAACAACTGCTTTGATTCAAAGGTCAAGGCGGACGCTTCCAGTTAATTGCTGTGATCAAGGAGCCGCACTGCATTTTGTTGACTCTTCGCCTTCTCGCGTAATAGTAATATCTGGGGTTTTACGTCCCTAAACTACGAAGTGTGGCAGCTTGGGCTAGTTAGTTGGTATGGCATGACGATAGTTATAGTGTCTTTCTTGTGTCTGTGTCGTCGTTTTGTTCTCGCGCTATAACTATCGTCATGCCTAAACTACGATATGATTACGAGAGACGATAGTTTAAGGCCCCAAAAATGTTCGACCGTCTTGGTGCAGTGACCTTACACAGAGTATACGGGCACAGTGCACGCGTAGCGTATCGCCTCCATCGAAATGCTACCGCCGCGGCCGGAGTTGAACCCGCGACTTTCGAATCAGCAGTCGAGCACCTCAGCCGCTGCTCCGCCACGGCGGACACCTACTCCTCCATGTGAACCTGGACTGACCACTGACAGTCCTGGACTGCCCCAGAATGGTACCTTCAGCCAGTGAGCGTTGCTTATATGCGCCGTCTCGGGCCACTCGGGGCTATCCGTGACGATGAATTGAGGAGAGTCAAATGTGTATTTAAAGAGGCATGGACACAAATTTTCGAAGCTGGCTTTGCTGCGCCATGCAAGTGTCGTGTTTTACAAAGACGACTCTGAGCAAGTGCGAGAAAGCCCAGGAAATCTTGATGGGGTATTCTATGTTGATTACAATGTCGATTTCCGCATTTTGCAGCTACTGATATCGACAGCTTAACGTGGGGATACAGTATCAGTTCTGGTAACTTCGTGCACCAGTTGTAATGACCTCAGGAACCAAAATGGACAATGGCCCCGCGCTTGTGCGTCTCCAACGGAGCCACGGAGCGAAGCGGCCGCGGAAATGCCAAATCTTGCGCGAAATATAGCGGTGAAGAGCTCGTAGCGTGTCGAGAGCTCAGGGTGCAGTTATTAACCGAAACTATAGGTTTTAAGAACATGTTGTAAACGAATGTTTCAGGACGCACTGCTTACCAGCATAGGTGTGTGCCGGGTTCTCCTTAGGCGGGGGGGGGGGGTGGTCATCGCACAGACTCTCCTTATTAAGTCAAAGTATCGGACAGACCCCCTCCCTCCCCCCCCCCTTAGATGGCTATCAAAAAAAACAAACCAGTGCTCTTGTTAGGATGTATATAAGCTTGGCCTGATATTTGACCAAAAATAAAACAGTATTGTCGTGTCAATATTCCTTTAATGTCTCATTGAAGGCAGGAACTGTGTATCCTAGCCTCGGGACGCGGACGCATGCGCTGTAGCCGAAACGTAATTGTACGACAGGTCCGAAGCGAGAAGGAAAAGTCACCCCCTTTTTATCGCGGCCGTGACAGGTATCGTCTTGCCGCAGGTAGAAGTTTATCTGAAATACTCGTGTACTCAAACGTGTGTTCCACCAATTCTTTAACGTCGTATCCTTCATAGTCGCTGTTTGCGCATTGAATCTTGTGGGGGTGCTGACACCCCCCCCCCCCCTGTAAACTTGGCTGCGCCGCGTGGCGCACGTGTCTCGCCCCAGGGCGTTATTTCGGTGGTGACCACCACCGGGCGATAGATGGCGTTGTGTTCGCTTTGAGTACCACGTTTGGTAGAGTGGTAGCGCCGGCGGTGGCCCCTGGCGGAGGGCAGGCCTTGGTGGTGGGCGAGCGTTGAGCGAGCCTCTTCTGCGCGTGGCGGCTGCCGCGAACGGTTGTCTGTAGCGTGGGCCCCCGGTGTTCGGCACCGCGGGCTTCGCGCCGGGGTCCCACGTGGAAAGTCAGGCGTTTGGCGACGCCGCCTTGGGTATGTGTTAGTGTGTTCGGTTTGTTAGTGTGTGCTTATCATGTTATTGTGTGTTTAGTGTGTTACTGCGTTATGTTGTTTATATGGTAGCGTGTTAATTAAAATTGTTGTATCATTCGGCGGACTATATCGTCGTCTAAATTAGTTAATAAATGTATGTATGTTGTGGGCTTTGTACCGACCGCGTCTGCTGTGTCCGTTTGCTCCAAGAGAGTGGCGTGGCGATGCGCGCGTTCGCCTCGCCGAGACCCCACAATCTTCTTCATCGAGCCGGCTTTCATTCGCCCTTGCTTCGAACACTGAAAAACGGAAGGAAACTGCGCTACTAAAGCTCAACCCGTCGTTTCTCCGGCTTGCATGCAGCACCGGTAGATAACACTTGTAAAACTTCATCTTTAGCACGCAGACTTTTTATCTTTGGCACGCACATTGCTTGAGGCCCGGGTACTTTAGATGCACGTTAAAGAACCTGAGGTAGTCGAAATTTGCAGAGCCTTCCACGATGACGTCCCTCACCATCATACGATATTCGGTCATGTAACCGCAACAGTGATTATTGTTGGTGTGACTTAATTGATTTGGTGTCCTATTACAGATATACAGAATTGCTAAAAAAAGCTTTATTGAGAAATCCCTAGAAGCACCTTGCTATTTGACGCTGAAAGTGCTTCTAGGGATTTTTCAATAGAGCTTTTTTTAGCAGTTCTGTATATCTGTAATAGGACACCAGATCAATTAAGTCACACCAACAATATTCACTGTTGCGGTTACATGACCGCCCCGCCGTGGTGGTCTAGTGGCTAAGGTACTCGGCTGCTGACCGGCAGGTCGCGGGTTTGATTGCCGGCTGCGGTGCCTGCATTTCCGATGGAGGCGGAAATGTTGTAGGCCCGTGTACTCAGATTTGGTTGCACGTTAAAGAACCCCAGGTGGTCGAAATTTCCGGAGCCCTCCACTGCGGCGTCTCTCATAATCAAGTGGTGGTTTTGGGACGTTAAACCCCACACATCAATCAAAGCGGTTACATGACCGAATATCGTATGATGGTGAGGGAAGCCATTGTGGAGGGCTCTGGAAATTTCGATCACCTGAAGTTCTTTAACCTGCTCTTGAATCTAAAGCAACCGGTCTTCAAGCGTTTTCGCCGAAAATGCGGCCACCGCGGCCGGCTCAGCAGTCGAGCACTTGAATCAATCAATCAATCAATCAATGCGTGAAATCATCTTTCAAGGCACTTTCGTTACTTTGACAGGCATTGAACTATGAAGGTAAAAAGGTCAGTGTTTTCGAGTTTCCTGCTCGAACCGATCAGTGGGAGGACATCGTGGATTTCGAATGTTCACCTGTTTCGACCCTTGTTGCATGCACACTTCTCGTAATTTGCCTAGATTAGCATTTCGCTACCCTCGGAGACCGCGTATAATTACGGCGGTGTAAGATTGCGCTCTCTTGACACGTCGCTATCATCGCTTGCAAAAGCAGTCGTACACTTTGTAACGTTCTCGTTGGCGTATCACTGTATATGCGCGCGGCCGACAGCGTTTCGTGGGGCGGCACGCGTTGTGTGAAGATATCCCCAGCTTGGCACAACGCCACGAACGTTGTCTCTCCACCGTGTACATCCGAGCGCGTCTTGTGTTCTGCCAGGCGAACATCTCGGCGTATATATAGTGATCCTACACACTTGAATGGGATCGCTGGGCAATGCGTGCCGTGCGGGGTTTCGAATCCCGTCGGTTTGGAAGGCCCCCAACTTTGTATAGCGTTCCTTATACTCGCTCGCGAGCGTCTCGCATCTGATTGATTGATTGATTGATTGATTTGTGGGATTTAACGTCCCAAAACCACCGTTTGATTATGCGAGACGCCGTAGTGGAGGGCTCCGCAAATTTGGCCACCTGGGGTTCTTTTACGTGCACCCAAATCTGAGTACACGGGCCTACAACATTTCCGCCTCCATCGGAAATGCAGCCGCCGCAGCCGGTAATCGAACCCGCGACCTGCGGGTCAGCAGCCGAGTACCTTAGCCACTAGACCAACACGGCAAAAAACATCTCGGCGTATATATAGTGATCCTGCACTTGAATGGTATCGCTGGGAAATGCGTGCCCTGCGGGATTTCAAATCCCGTCGGTTTGGAAGGCCCCCAACTTTGTATAGCGTTCGTTATACTCGCACGCGAGCGTCTCGCATCTGATTGATTGATTGATTGATTTGTTGGATTTAACGTCACAAAACCACCATTTGATTATGAGAGACGCCGTATAGTGGAGGGCTCCGGAAATTTTGACCACCTGGGGTTCTTTCACGTGCACCCAAATCTGAGTACACGGGCCTACAACATTTCCGCCTCCATCGGAAGGGCGTCTCGCATCTGCGCAACGAAGCATCAAACGTAAACAATCGTTCTCTTTCGACCGCATTAATTACCGAGCAAGTATTCAGATAGAATTCCACGTGCCGTCTATCGAAGTCCATATGTGTCTGCTCCAGTACCAGTCGTTTTGATTTGGTTGCACTCTGTATGTGCGCGTAATTGAACTGACAAGGAACTTCTCGCTCTATACTGCCGACAAAACAATATATGGAGCTTTCACAAGCCTCGTGACTGCGGGCTTGTGAGGAACTGTTCCTTTTTATGCGTTTGTTTTCCTGTTTGTTATAAATTCAATGTGTTCACATGCAATGAATTTAGTGCCTTTTTTCACCTTTTCACATCTTCGTGATATTATACAGGGTAGTGGGGCCGTCTCCGCAGTGTTAAACTCCGTGCTTTTCACTCTTATCTCTACAGCATTATTCTTTCTATCATCTGTACGCTGACAGGCTTTATATATATATATATATATATATATATATATATATATATATATATATATATATATATATATATATATATATATATTTGAATTTTGGCCGCCCAAGCTTATAGCAGCACGAAACGCATCTGTGTGACTGCATCTCACATGCATTGAATAAATAAGAAAAACAAAAGAGAAAAGAACGTTCCGAAGTTGACCTGTTGGAAACAATTCATCTCCTCGGGTGATATTGAAATGCTCCCCACGGAGCTTACTAATTAAGTCCCGGGTCCGTGACGATTTAAAATGGAGGAATGCTGAACTCTTTATGTTAATCAATTCGCAGCTGCTCCTGGACAAATGACAGACACAGTGCGCAGCTGCTGCCGACAGTGGCGGTTCCCATAGCGCAGTGCCCTCAGTCTTTCATTTATCTATTTTCCTCTCTTTATATTCGTTCCGTTTGGTATTAATACCGCGTGCACGTGTCTGCGCAAGTGAGGCGGTATAAAGGCACGGACATTCGTACCGCACTGAAGCACGTGTTGAGAGTGTCCGCGAGTGTAAAAGTGTTTGTTGTGCTTGTTGGTCTTTGTTTCGGCTCCTGTTCCTCTCATTGCCTATAGTTGCGGGGATTTTTGTTGTTGTTGGTAGTGATATCAGAGAATTACACTGCATATGCGTTTAAACGTGGGAGTGTCAGTCGGCGTCCCTTGTAGCCATGACGGCGAGTGTGGATTGGATGGGTAGAGCACAGTTGGTATAGCATCGGAAGCGTTATTCGATAATTGTAGGTTCTCGTCCGCTTTACTTTCTTCTCATATACATCAAAATTACTACAAGCAGTGATCCTCGCATGGGTGACCGCATCGCCATGTGGCCGAAATGACTGGCATGCACACAACTAGAGAAGCAATGAAAAAAAAAAAGGGTAGGAAATATCAGCCACTTCCACGCCGTAAAAAACTAAGAGACAGCAAAGCTGTAAACCCGCGAATGATCCTGACTGGCTCACGAAAAACGCGTTGTCGCTGACTCACAATTCGTCAGAACGAGATCGCGAGATTACTCGGACTGGTTCCCTGCAGTTGTTTAATGCGTTCTCTTAAAGTGGCGCAGGTTTATGTCGATAACGGCGTGCATCGACACGTGATGATGCATTCTAAATACTTTGTTCACTTTTATCCTTTGACTCTCCGGGAACAGGGAACCATGCAGTGACATGACGTTCTGAGCAGCACATCACCGTTTCGTTCTCATTTTTGCATTTATCGTGGAGCTCAGTACTTTTCTTTGGAGAACATAGAGCGCGCTTATATGCTTGCCAGCGCAAAAAAAAAAAACGCTGTCGCATGTCTTTCGAAATTGCCGCGCGCCCGCAATCTCGGAGGCCATGGCTCTCGCAAGTTGAGTTCTGCGGAATCCCGCGAGGTGGCGGAAGGATTATGAAAGGGCTAATTCACAATCACCCTTCTTGTAGCTCGAAGCTGCACGTAAATAAGTATCCGGACGGATTTTCTCGGTGGCTTCGTGCTGCAAAATTAGTGGCTGTCAATTCAACCCTTTCGTAAATCAGTGCTAGCATGATACACCCAAACGCAACCGACTCATCACGCAAAAGTAGGCAACGGCTTGCGTATGGACTTTTCTTTCTGTGTTGAATAAATTATATTCTGCTTCGTTCGGCAACAATGTTTGCATTGAAGGGAACGAAATGCGTACGAAAGGGGGTAAGTATACGCGCGCATGACCACCTCTCGCGGGGTCAGTAGACTCGGAATAGAGAAGTGCACCGAAAGCGGTCTCTGGAATCCGGCGCCGCGTGAGCCGGGGCGATAAGGCCGGAGTGTGTTTTTGTGCCTGTTTGTACCCGGACCGCGCGCAGCAAAGTGCTCGAGCAGAGTCGTCGCCGAGTGGTCAGACGGGTCCGGCGCCGTGCGCGGCTCTCCGTCACTCTGCGAGCGAGTTGGCTGCGGTGTCTGTCTTCGCGGATCTCCGCGCCGTGCAGGGCCCGTAGCCGAGACTCCTGGAAGGCAATTAAGACTCCCCACTCGCAATTCCTTCTTCGCGTGCGATCGGCTTATCTCGGCGACTCCGTGCAGTACGGCGAAAAATAACGCTATAGGTCGCGTCGGCCAGCCGAAGAAAAGAATGGATGCTCGTGCGTTGTCCGTCTTTCCGTGTTGGGCGAAGAGGATGGCAACGGAATCGAAAAAACTCCACGAGGGGATTAAAAAGCGGTCGGTGTTTAGAGCAAATACTCATCACTTCTACGGAACACTCCCATGCCCTACGCCATCTTTTGACGCCGGCAAGAGCTCTCGCAAGTGGTGCCCCGTCCTCGGGACTCCTGTGACCGTGTTTCTATCTTTCCTAACTCTCCTATCCCCTCGATATGTCCTCGCTCGCTGGCTCAGGGCATCTCTCTTTCTCTCTATACCTTTACTTCTATTCTTTTAATCCCTCCTCACCCCCATCCCCTGTGAGCTACTGTTGAGGTGTCCCACTCTGATGCAGACAGTTACGGGGCTCACTTTTCTCTTCTTTTCCCTCTTATAGCCACATCTCTCCCGTTTCTGTCCGTCTGACACGATCCCTAGCCTTCACTTCACTGCACGGTATTAATTAAGCAGGAGTATACAGCTACCTAATTGCGAGTATAGGTGCTTTGAAGAGCTACAATCGTATACGCTATGCGCGTGTGTGTGTGCGTGTCCTTTATCACGAACGGTCTGCGAGATCAGCTGCCCGTGCGTGGGCAGATTGCACGGACCGAATTAACGGGACCTACACCTGACTGTAGTCGCTTCGCGTAATCGCTGACTGTAGTTGCTTCGCGTAATCGCTGACTGTAGTCGCTTTGCGTAATCATCGTGTGTGTAAACGACTCTGAGCCCCGCGGTAGCGACTTAATCCTCGCGAGGATCAGCATCATTCTGCCCGGCTTTCGTAGCGCAGTGATTTCCGGTTCATCTTTCTTAAAACACAACAAGGCTGTTTATACGTCTTTATTGATAAACCGGGGGAGGGTGACGGTGGCAGGGGCGTAGAAATGTCGCTCACGGCGTTATATATAAAAAAAGAAAAGCACGTTAGGCGAGATCTCTCACTGAGCGTACTTATATAGGATGGCAGCGTGCGGATGAAGTTTCGGCAATCTTGTGCAAAGTAGATGCATGCGTGCTCGATCGACGCGATGAGGACATCGCGTCGTCCACACGCCCTGTGTGGCAGCGTTCAGCAGGCATCTGTTAGGGTCGCGCTAGTCCTGAGCGGCCCAACCGACCACAGAATGATTAGTGAAGGCCTTCTTCAGGAAATCAAAATTACTCTGTCGCGCTTTGTCCAGAAAAGAAAAAAAAACTGTCCTCAAAGGGGGGAAAAAGAATGCAGTGTCATTTCACTAATGTGAGGATGGAAGGCAGTGGCTTCGCGCAGTTTTCCCGCCTCATTCGCTACTGATGGTTACCGTGATAGAGTGACCTCTACGTCACTATACAAGGGGGCACTATGACTTGTGTGAAGTGTGGCCGCCGAACGTCGTGGCGGTTCTCTCGAGGGGAACGTAAAGTCACTGTATATGTCACCTTTAAGATAGCATACTATACAGTAACTCTAGGGGAACCGGCGAGAGGGGGCGATGCGTGAGGAGCGCTGAAGATTGGTGGCTTGCACTGACGTCAATGAAAGAGCCAAGTTGTAACGCCAATGTGGCGGGTTGGGGGGAGGGGAGGAGGGAGTGATTTCTAAATGAGAGAAAAGAAGGTAAAAGTAAGCCCCGTAAGTCTCTGCATCACAGTGCGACACCTCAACAGTGGCTCGCGAGCAAAGGGGATAAGGAGGTATTGAAAGGGATAGGGATAAAGATGAGGACACCCACATACAGAAGTAAAGATGAGGTAGAGAAAGATGGCGACATGGTCGAAGGAGTCCGTGGACGGGGTACCACTCAGCGAGAGCTTCACGATGTCAGGAGATGGTGGAGGGCGTCGGCGCAAACTTTGCGATGTCACGCTAGCGTTGTCAGCACATCGTCTACTGGTTTTTTCGCCATTCATGCACGAATGTCCGTTGACGTTCCAGCGACGTCGTTATCACACTGTAGCAGGTTAATAGCCGCCCGATTACAGGAGGTATTCATTATAAGCTCTTCCCGCCAGGCGGCGCCACCAAGCGCGTCGCCATAGCCGTGGCCCGTCAGCGATCCGGCATCTGACAGCCTGTTGTTTGGCGGCGCTGCACCTCACTAACCCGTTTTGTTAGCAAAATATCAACATAAGATGTGCTGCCGAGAACTTTAGTTGTGGTCCGACGATGATGTTCGCGTGCGAGACCACAAGTATGGCGACTGCCGCGCTAGCGCCTCTTGCGGATGACGGCACGTGATTACTGCTTATACTGCCTTGAAGTCTAAACCGCCTTGTGGAAGCCATGCTGTGTGTTCATGACGTCACGCGTAAGCTATCAGTACGCGTCGTCTGTCTACGGGTCCGATTCGCCTTGACCCATTGTCATATACGCCTGCTCCGCAAAAAACAGCGACCAAATAAATACTCATAGTGCTGCACGACGATGTACACGTTCGCAGAACTAGTCAGGAACGGAACAACTAAACGTTGCGCTTGGAACACTTTCTTGAAAGCTATAAAGTGAGAATTGGGAAGACGGTCAACGCATATTCGTGTGTGTAAACGTTTACTAGCAATGCCTATGGTAGGCGGGCCCTTCGTCCACTGCTCCAGTGGCTATATAGCGGCTCGCCGTGCCTGGTCCAGGATTGCCATTTGGCTTCCCAGGAGTCGCGCCTCCCACGATCAAATGTGTGTGTTTCTATGAGCGCGGAGTAACAGGACGCGAGATTCTTTGTAGAGCTCGCTGCGCGTGCATGACTTCCAACGACATGGTACACGAAAGACGCTCCTCACGATTGCTCCGTGGAATATTTCTCGAGCCCTCTCAAGTTCCTCGCCCTGGAAGGGGAGGTACTAATCGGCTCGTTCTGAGAAGAACGAGGTTTCTCTTTTGTCTTCGAGTTGTCCTGTAGGCGAATGCTTATGGTACCCCATGAGCGAGCGAGCGAGCGAATAAACATGTATTGGGTTCAGCAAAACGTGATAAAACGTGCGCCCGGCTATTTCCGCGACGGGACCTACCGGTCCAGCCTGCCGGCTCGATCACGGGCACGCTGGGCGGTCAGGATTTGGTGTTCATGCATGGGCCTTCGTAGGAGTGCATCCCACACTTTCTTGGTGAACTTCGGGCCCTACGAACCGCACTTCCGGAGCATGAGAGACAAAGTAGCAGCCTCGCTGCAGTCTGCGCTAGAGCTATTCGGTTAAATGTCCGGATATATGCCGTTGAGCGTCACCGGATTTGGGTACGAATCATTTTGCAGGAGTCTGAGCGTAACTGTCCGCGGCCTGCTTAGCTTGGAATGAGGCGGCGGAAGGACCCTTCTCTCTAAGTAAAAGGGTTTATTGATTTCATTGTGAGTGCTATATGAGCGTCCCTGCATCCGTGGTGAAAGTCGTCCGATCCGACGGCAGTCCGGTCGGTAATTCCAGGTGCAGCCTGGTGGGACGACTCGTTGAGGTCAAGGGAAACTCGCTTGGTCACACATTCGCACCCAAAAGAAGCCCCCATGTCCGCGTCACCCTGTGTCCTTATTTTACGACCAGAGGTGCGCTGCTGATTGTATGTAGGGCTACTCGACGGTGCAATGAAGTGCCGCCCGCGCTGTATACTGTTACGTGAGTAACGAGTCGATATATTGCAAATATATTTACAAAATACTTTTGCAAGAGTGGTTGCAGCGCTGGCCAGTCTGGCTCCGAGCTCTCGAACAGCCAGCGGCCTTCATCCTCTTCGTCGAGCCGCATTGACAATATGCATTGTGACAGAGTGAGAGAGAGAGAGAGAGAGAGATGCAAGGAAAGGCAGGGAGGTTAACCAGACGCACATCCGGTTTGCTACCCTGCACTGGGGAAGGAATAAAGGGGAGAAAAGAGGTTGCAGAAAGATGAGAAGGTACACACAATCGCGAGCACACTCGGGGAGCACACACAGTTTACAGGCGGTCGCTCAGGTTTGTTGACTTAAGGTAAAGTAGCAGTGCTTTAGTTGCTTTCTGCGCAACTGAGGCAGATGCCCAAGGTCCTAGTATCTTCTGCACACAAAATGGCCCGGGATCAGGTCGATTCAAAACCATCCGGAGCTGGCATCGCTGTGTGTCGTAGCAAGCGCAGCTGCACAGGACGTGTTCGATGGTCCCTTCAGCTCCGCAGTAGTCGCATGTAGGAGTGTCTGCCATACCAATGCGAAAGGAGTGTCTGCCATACCAATGCGAAAGGAGCATTGCGGCAGCCTGTAAGCAATATGTAACCTCTTTGACAAAGTGGCCGACAAAAGGAGGAACTGCGCTCCCCCGACAGTTTGGGTGCGGTCGCAATGGGGTGTCTCTTATCAGTTTCCTGTAGTAAACTGCTCCATACAAATGTGCGCTCTGTGCGCTGCATAAAGTGGCACCGAGAGGGTCCTTGCCTCGCAAGTGTACTGTGCAGCGTGGTGGAGTAGTTCGTTTCGATGGCGTGCGTTGGCGTTCCGGGCCGTTTCGTGACGCGGCCCCGCCGCGGTGGTCTAGTGACTAAGGTACTCGGCTACTGACCCGCAGGTCGCGGGTTCGAATCCCGGCTGCGGCGGCTGCATTTCCGATGGAGGCGGAAATGTTGTAGGCCCGTGTGCTCAGATTTGGGTGCACGTTGAAGAACCCCAGGTTGTCGAAACTTCCGGAGCCCTCCACTACGGCGTCTCTCATAATCATATGGTGGTTTTGGGACGTTAAACCCCACATATCAATCAATCAATCAATCGTTTCGTGACGTGACTCGAAGAAAGGTTGCTATAGTTGAGAAACAATTCGTCGGCGAGGAGATGACGCTTGTTGCCTGCGATAGTGTACGTCACCTTTTGTAGAACCGTGTATAGATTATCACTATGAGACCCGTACTTTCAAGTATACAGAGCGCGTAAGTGTTGCGAATTGTAATACATATACAGACAGCGCCAGATTTTTGCGACTATTGATTGAAAAACGTGGGCCTGAATGAGGGTAGTGTGTCGGATGCATTGGAAGGGATGAGAGACGCCTTATTTTTCCATCCGTGCAGTACTCAATTCACTGTATTGCATTATTCGTATATATAATAGGGAGTTTTAGCTTGTACGTATACCTCCTTATGTTAACGTGTTACCGGATACCGGTTTGCGCTTACCGTTTTACCGGAACGCATATCTTTCAACGTTTTAGTTCTTCATACGCAAACGTTTACGTACCTACGTATACGCGTATACCTTTACATTTTCGTAAACCATAAATGGTGATGCTAGCTGCATATAAACTGCATTTAACGTAGATAGATTGAATCACCATTGTGGCGAAATCACGAGACTTTTTTTATATATCGCCTACAGTATCCTCGTATGCGCAAAAGGGGAAAAATACAACCATACTGCAACGATGGTGTCGACATCTTGTGACACTTCGTCGCAAGATTTCGGAATAATGAAATTAATTCGTTTATTTTAGGCATTGTTAGGCTTCTCTTGCAAAGTGCTACAAACATGATGTAACAATTCTAAACTGTGTTCTAAAGAACACACTTGTTCTAAAGAGCAGTTCTAAAGTGTGTTCGGGTCAAGTACGAGAGTGATCATAACGCACCGGTGGCTTTCGCCCGCTCGAGGTAGTGGTGTCTCCTTTCATGTCAGCTATCAGCAGGCTTATCACTGTCCTAAGTGCCGTACCGTTGATATATGCTTGTGTCCGTGTTTAGCAGCAGGAAGTGTGGGGAGTACGTTTTTTTATTTAACAGCGCGAGCTCGCAACAACAGCCGATTGCGGTGGCGATGTCGTCAATCGACACCGGTGTCTGTTGCAGCCATCGCGCACAGTAAGACAACAAAAGAGAGAGACTCGAATCCAACCAATATGCGTGGTAGCCACGTGTTCTACCACTGAGCCTTAGGCATGCCTAAGGTGCTCGTTAAGGGGAGCCAAGATTCACCGCCCTCCCCTTCTCCTCGTGATGTGGAAAAAGAAAAACGAGTTTCGTCGCGACGGTGAAGCAGTGATTTCGATAACAACAAATTGAATTGTTATACAAAGTGAGGATGGCAGCTAACTCTTATGAATCCGGCCGGTCTCGCGTAACTCTACAAAATGCTGGTTTAAGAGAATACAGCCGCTCCAGGGAGAAGGGTTAGCATTCTGTTGATGGCTGCCGAGATAGCTCGCGCGCCAGCAATCGCGACCGCTCCCTTGTAATCAACGCTCACAGTTGCTGTTCGAGTGACACATCGCCTCTTTCCCCCCCCCCCCCTCTTTAACTGCGTTTTTCGCGTTCCTTGAAGACGGGCGGGGCGTTTCCTCTCTGCTTGAGCAGCACTTGACGGCAGGCCTCGCACCCGGGGTGGTGTTATCGCAAGCGCCCTCTGTGGGACGGAGACGGGTAGGCTTGCTTCATCTCCGCTTCAGCCGCGTTCCTCAGTCCCTCTCGCGCGCTTTTTGTAGCTGGGAGAACATACCAGGCGCGGGGGGAATAATAATAATAATAATAATAATAATCTTTATTGCTCATTTTGTAAGAAAGTAGTAGATATATCAGGCCTGCCAAAGCTACAAAGAGCTTGAGTGGCAGTGTGTGGCATCAGCGGAAAACATCAATCGTTGAAGTTATACATCTGCTTATATAACAAAAAATATAAAAAATTGAAAAGAGCACATGAAAGAGAATTACCGCTGTGCTGAAGACGACAAGCAAGCCATTTACCTGAGAACGTTTTCTAACTTCTGTTTAGTCCGGGCGTGCAGTATACTTCGAGGCTATTATTGAAGTGCAGATGAACGTCTCGTATTCTTTTACCGGACCTCGTACGACGCCTGAGTGCTAGAAACGGATCTTTGGGACGCAAACAACGTGCAGGAATATACTTGGTTTTGATACTGTTGTTCCAAAAGTGCCCAATCACTTGTAGTGCTATCATCACCATCGTCATTTTTTCCATCACCGCGCCGCGTCTCTCGCGCAACTGGCGCGAGCTCGAGCTGCGCGAGAAGGAGAACGAGCTTCTGGCCTGGCGGTTTGGACGTGGACAGCCACCGCGGCTCCGCTTCAGGCCTGCAATAAAGTGGCGAGATCGGCTCGGCCCCATCGGCCGCCTTCGACGTCATCTCACGTCTCTCTTCTCTCGCCGCTACATTGGTGACCCGGAGAACACGCCCTTTGCCGAGCGGCCCGCGGCCATGTTCCCGCAACTCTGCCCGCCAGTGCCGCCGTACCAATCGACTTACCCCAAGGTATGGTTTATGCAGCTCGACGCCGTTCTTGCGGTGAATGGCATCACGGACCAGCTGCTGATGCACGCCATTCTTCAAGACGCCCTTCCGGCAGAGTTGCGTCATCTCTCTGGCACTTCAACCTCCAGCCAGCAGCCTTACGATGACCTCTGCTCGGCGGTGCTTGCTAGACATGGCCTCACATACCGTCCGCTTCCGTTTACCCGCACCAGGCAGGTTTCCCAGGCGTCGCAGAGCAAGGTACGAACCGGTCCGCAGCCCTCCATTGACCGCTACCTCGGTACCCCGGCTTCGACTACTTCTACACCTGATCCGGTCGCAGAAACATCCACTCCTGCACCTGATCACGACCGCGAGGTAGAACCCTTCCCCACTGCGACTGACCTTCCCTACCAGAGGAAAGCGACGGCACGCGACACCGTGGCCCTCGCCGTTTCCGCGACCACCAGCTCAGACGTCTCGGCCTCCTCCTCGCCGCAGCTGCTGGTCAGCTCCTCGACGGTGCCCCCTGCAGCTCAACCACCTGCCACTGGTGCCAGCAATGGCCTGCAGGGTGCCTCGCCGCATTCCACTCGCACCTACCCGGCCAGCAACCGACCACACTCGGCGTCCCCGCTCCCCGACCCTGTCCCTGTCTCTGTTTCGTGGTCTACGACGGGCCCCAGCGCCGTGCCTTCGCGGAGCCAGAGCCTGCCCTCATCATCGGCGTCGACACCGGCAACCACCAAAGCAACTGCCACCGTCGCCCCTCTGCCCGTGGCGCCGCAGCAGGCACCTGCGTCGAGACCCGGCGTCGCACAGGTAGTTTCGGCCAGCCCCAGTCCTCGCATCTCTGGTGCCCCCCGGCTCATCCAGCCGAAACAGCCACATATCCTGCCCAAGCTGTCGAGCGGCAGCGCGAACATGACGACGCCTTCGGCAGCGGCGACCACCCGGTCCCAGTCTCCCTGGGCGGCCCAGCACAAGGCCACACCGCGGCCCGCGCCTGTACTGGCGCCGCAGCCTGCGACCACGGTGCAGCGCGGAGCCGCGATGGGGCTCAACACGGGGAGTCCGCTGCTCATCGGGAACCCCGCGGCAGTGCAGCCGGGCATGTTTCCGGCTGGACCTGCGCATGGCACTTTCCTGCTGAACCAGTACATTCCGGGCCTGGGCCACAGCCCGATTCTGATACAAGGCGCACTGGGGCAGACCCAGAGCTCTCTGGGACAGATACAGGGGGTCCAGCTGGCCCTGCGGCCACCCCATGCCACGGGCCTGACCCTGGGACCTCAGACGGGGCCCAGGCCCCATGGGGGACATTCAGGACCGCCTGGCACCCCGACGCTTGTCATTCCACAGAACTTGGAGCCAAGGCCCAACATCTTTCTGGCACCGCCACGCAGGATGTCGCCCCCCTCGTTTGCCATAGTCCTGGGACAGCCACTGACGCTGCAACAGCTGCAGTCCATGCTGCCCACGCAGACCATGCTGGCCCAGCCCACACTGGGTGCGTTCCAGGCAGACCAGCACCAATCCCTGGTGCAGATACCGACGTTCACCCAGCCGCAGATACTGGCGCATGCCCACCATCACCACCACCACCACCACCATCATGGGACCCTGTCGGGACTTCTAATCTCGACAGGCGGCAGTATAGTGTCCTGTGCACCCAGCGCCAACATTGTCACCCACCATCCTGTCAAGACCTCGCGACACACGGTCTACTCTCGGCCTGTCCGACCAGGTCACCGTGAGACCCGCTTGTTGGCCAGCACAGCGACCCGGCACTTCCTCCTGCGTCCTCTGCGCAACTCCCAGTGTCGCCCGCCAGAGACCGCTGCCTACTGATGGCCCTTACACGTTGACAAACTGGACTTGCCAAAGGAACACTTTATGGACTGCCGTTCATGTACATAGCATTTGTCGCCCTCTTTCTTTTTTTCATATGCGTTCAAATCGCGCAAAGCGCTAGGGGGGGAGCCCTGTAGTGCTATCATCACCATCGTCATTTTTTCCATCACCGCGCCGCGTCTCTCGCGCAACTGGCGCGAGCTCGAGCTGCGCGAGAAGGAGAACGAGCTTCTGGCCTGGCGGTTTGGACGTGGACAGCCACCGCGGCTCCGCTTCAGGCCTGCAATAAAGTGGCGAGATCGGCTCGGCCCCATCGGCCGCCTTCGACGTCATCTCACGTCTCTCTTCTCTCGCCGCTACACACTAATTAACTACACTTTCCTTCAGTGAATGAGTGAAGTCTTTCATGCATAAGGTTTTAAAATCCACCACCACCACCACCACCACCACCACCACCACCACCACCACCACCACCACCACCACCACCACCACCACCACCACCACCACCACCACCACCACCACCACCACTACTACTACTACTACTACTACTACTACTACTACTACTACTACTACTACTACTACTAGTAGTAGTGCACATGCGCCTTACAGGCGCGTATAGAGTGGGTACTTGGCTACATCACAAATTTATGTCTTTTGACGTAGAGCCCGCGGGGCAACAGTACTTAACAGCCCGTGGCGTCCTAAAGGACATCACTACGGAAGGCCGCTCCTCCATCCGACGCTGAGAAACGCGCTGCGTGTTGCATGCGGGCCTGGCTAATTTTATTTATTTCTTATTTCCCTCATTTTACCGCAGGATGGGCGCGGCCCTGTAGTAATGTTAGTGGGCCAGCATTTCCGTACGTGCACGTGTCACTTGATGTCTGTGCGTCATCAGTTCTTGTTCCCTCGTTTGCAGTTACCGACACTGCCTCGGTGAATAAGCTTTTCTTTGTCTTATTAGAGTACAACTGGTTGGTTGCCGTAAACATTTTGCTTAAATCTGCTGCCATCTCTCGCAGTAGCGTGCTTCATTGCCCGACCTTCGTGGTGAAGGGAAATGTGCATTTCCGGCACTTTCAGTAAATCTCTGTGCAAACAATTGAAAAAAAAAATGTTGCAGGAAAGCAGGCGACTTGGCATGTAAATAAGTCTGTGTGCTCTATACAAGAACCAGCGCAGTGGTGAAATAAACGTTGAACGAAGGCGACATTCGTGCGAAATCTGAAGCGCAGCTTTGCAACGCAGAAACGACCTGAAAGTCCAGATGCTCTGCGGGTGTATATATGCGATGTGAGTTATTCTGCTGATTGCTATAGTAAAGATACTGTAGAAAACAAGAGCTACGTGTATGAAGTATTATATAGCGTTGGGTCCGCTATCTTGTCTACCCGTCCAAAAACCGAAACTGGAGAGCCCGAAGTGGCGTTCCCGTGACCCCCTCTCGAGTTCTGGTCGGTTCTGGAACAATGCGCCGTCGTATCCACTGTTCGAGCGGTCCATGCATGCAAACACGGCGATACGGACGTATATACTTAAAATAGGCGGTGACGCGCAGACTGCACTTACGACTCGGCTTCCAGTGTTTGCTGTTAACAAATATCACGCATTGCACCTGGCCCAGCAAGTACGGTATGCTGTCAACATAACGACCACGCTATATTCCTGACGCATCACCTTCGAGCGATGTCGTATGCAGTTCTGCTTCTGCGTCACGCTTCGGTGTCACACGGGAGAAAGAACTAAAGTATAATGTGCTTGGCCAAACCTCTTGGACGTGAACGTAAGAGCAAGATAACGCTTAAACTGCGACGTGAAAATAGCGCTCTGCTGGGCACTTGTGAGGCAGCTGCACGATGTTGCATAAACGCTATGGAAATTGACTCTGCGTCATTAGTCATAATGACAAAAGCGTGATTCTGAACGATCGCGCGAGGACAAGCGAACAGTTAAAGGTACATACCTTCCAGGACCCCAGCTTCATGCTCGGAGGGCTACTGTTCGTAATCTTTCAAGACGAATGATTCCTCTTAACAAAATCATAATGGTTGATATAGGAATTCGTTTGACACTTTTGGTAGCTGGTGAGCATTTGACATTGACGAAGAGAAGTAACGAAAAAAAAAACTTTCTCGGAAGTGTGTGTGTGTGTGTGTGTGTGTGTGTGTGTGTGTGTGTGTGTGTGTGTTTGTGTTGTCGACTTCATGCCACAGATGAATGTGGTTCTCTCCAGTATGTTACCAATGATATCCTGCCGAGTTTAGGCTGTAATTTTAGAGCCTGTGTATGAACTTCTTATAATGCATCATCACCTTGCTTGGGGAAAATGTGGATTAAATTGGCTGTATGATCGTTTAATGAAAGCGAGTATCGGCGGGCGTTCGCTAAATGATGGTTAATTGTAGTTTGCGTTGGCTAATTAATTAATAATGTCGGCTGGTGTTAGCTAATGCAGGGTAGAGCCGGCTCACGTTGGTTTCAGAAGCGGAGCTGTTTCGTTTCGGCAAACCCCCGTGTCGCCTAGACAAGAAAATTCCTAACCGTGAAGTCACTTCGCGTTGCCTATAGCAACCATTCGACACAGATGCGCTTTCCTTGCCCAGCTATCGGAAACCCCCTTACATGACCACTAAACCTTCAGTGACGTGAATAAAAACCGCGCGACATCACGTAACGACTATCGACCTGATGTGTTCCCGCCAAAAACCACATAACTAGTCATGTGAGATGTTCCCGCCAAAACTTTGAGCAAGCGAACACCATGTAGCTCCACTGTTGGTTCCAGCCTGGAGTCACCAGTGCATTGCAAGATTCGTGTATTTCTTCTTTCTTCATCTCTCTATAATCTTTGTTAGCGTTTCGTCGAGCTGACGTTCAACCATCTTTTAAGATATTAATTAGTTATCTCTTTTATTTCCTGATCCCTTTCGAAGCCTGATTGTATGGGGCGGCTTGCGAGAGCGCGGGTTCAGCGATACGTGGTGTACGCGTACAGTCTTCCCTGCGTCAACGCGGGCGCCCGTCAAAACGTCCCAGCCGGGGCCCTGTCGGTGTCCCGGACGCAATCCTGTCGGGGAGTCTCTCCCACTAATGAGCGCCTTGGATTGACAGCCGCTGCGCCGCGCGCGTGTAGCGACATCGGCGGCGTGCCGGTACACTGCGGCTCTTCGCTTTGAGCCTTCGTTCTGTATTGTGCTCGCTCGCACTCTCTGAAGCTGTGTAGTCTCGTGAGTCGGGTGTTCAACTCTCGTTGTCTTTAATTAAAACCTTAGACGACTCGACAAATGCGAAAAGGGACCGTTGGCGTCAACGCGAAGGATGCAAAGAGTAACGTCATTGTGGCGTCACGCGATGACCGCTTGGCTAAACAGAGGCAATTAATGCTGCAAGACCTATAGTAAGCCACAGAAAGCTGCGGTGTCTCCCATCCGGGTAGAACTGCTAAGTCTCGTTAAGTGTGAAAAGATTATTTCTTCTTTTTTTTCGGGGGGAGGGGGATATTAATACAATCGATTGATAAGAAGAAGGAGCTTAAGAATGTAGGTTTAGACTTCAGGCTGTCTTACGCTAACCCACGGTTGACCCTATGAGTTTGTTAGCCACGTATAGTTGCCTCACCATACCGCGTCCTCGCCGGTATGAGGTTCTGTTTGCTTCCTTCTTACGACAGCTGCATTAGAGTGCGAGGTATAGTTATCTATGGCACGAAATCATGATGTTTTTTCCCCTATCAGTAAAGGTATTCGGTTTAACGAAAGTTGTGCAAGGGCATGTAATATACGCAGGCGGAAGTTTGTCGTGCCAAACCGAGATTTGAACTCTGGGGCTCTCAGTGGCGAAAAACCTCGATTGAAAGCCGACCATATGAAGTTATATCGGTGAGATTTGACTGCACGGGTACCTTTACCTTCCGCGTCTCCCATACAAACACGGTGGCGAAAATAGGTACTGGATAATTCGATTTTTGTCCATTCGTTCGTTTGTGTGAGGATCGAAAAAAAAAATGTACGGGTCGTTAATGGGATCGTGAAGAGATGGAAAAGAAGCAAAACGATTGTGCTGAAGCCAGGTTTAATAGCTTATGTCGTCAGTATATGCGTATATAATTCCAGTTTTTTCACGTCATCACTATTTTTCCTCTTTTTCTTTCCCCGTGCAGAGTAGCAGACTGGAGCGTCCTAGCCCAAGCTGACCTCTCTGCCGTCTAATAAACATATTTCTCTCTCTCTCTCTCTCTCTCTCTCTCTGTACGTCACGTCGTCACTATGATTTTTTTTTTGTTACAATGGCTTCTCCGGAAACCATTATGCGTAATTGGGAACACTTTTGCGCGAAATTCAGGGCGTGAACTATAGTGCCATTGTTACCGTCCCTTAAGTCGAGGCTGTACTTTCCATATATTCGCCTAGAACAACAGATAGTGTAGCTAGTTTCTAAGCATTCATTCTGCAATACAGTGCGTGCAAACACGAGACACAAGAAAGAACTCAAAGACATCACCAACGTCGTTCTTATATTCGATGTTTACCACCATAATTTTTATTGGCTACGTTGCAGAAAAGCGTGGTACATTCACTTTGTTATATCCGGTAATTTGTTATATCGGGGTTCAAATCTTCGAGTTTTTGTCTTGCCTCGATTTCTTTTTTGGTCACGTGACGAGTTAGCTTGTTTGTGACGACCGGCGGCGGTTAGAAGTTGTGTGGACTCGCATCCTGATCGATGGCGGACTATGAAGGATAGAATGTAACGCCGCCAGCTGTCAGCCGCGCCGTCCGTTCACCTATCGGGAGAGCATTCGCGAACACGTCTGTTGACATGACGTCCGAGGTGGACCGCGTATAGCCCGTACATAGAGAGAGGCTTGCGAGACAAGCCCATCGCGGCAGCTGCTGGTCGGACTGCGCGATAAATATACTCGACCGATTGAACATATCACTGCGTCGTCGTTCCACGCCTTTTAGCTATTCCTAGGATGCCTGAGGGTCGCCCCTATTAATCGGCAGAACGACGCAGGATTTCTTGCGCTCGCCGGCACTTCTCTATTAATTCCAAGCTCCAGGTCGCAGGAATGATTCCTGGTTCTACCTGTTGATACTCTATGGTTTTATCTTTCTGTTCGACCGACTGGGATATACTAACGTTTCCCGCTCTTTTCTGGAGTCGCGCATCGGGCTCAGCTCCTACGTGGGGTTATGCAGGAACGTAGTAAGTTGTCATTCATTCGTTCATTCATTTGTTCATTCATTGTTCATTCCTAATAATGGAACTCTTCGATCGCTCGTTGCCAACTATGAACGTTTATTTGTGTATAGGTAAACAGTACGATTTTTTTTCTCCCTCATAACTTCATCCCTGAGTCACCTTTCCTTAGGGCAGAGTAACAAACCTGGCATAGCCTGGCTAACCTCTCTGCGTTTTCCATGACATCTCTGCCTCTGCTCGCTCGTGTAATGAATAAAAGTTAGTACTGCGCACTGTTTGCTATCTGATTCGCGAGAAACGGAGAACGACAGAGTTTTAAGACATACGCATACACACACGCGCGCACACAGTAGCTAGGACTACGTTCACTTGGGTCCACTTTCAAAAGACGCCGTAACTGCGGCATCTCTCGAAACACTTGTCTCGATTTAGAAGGCTGAACACTACGAATCGTCGTTCAGTGCTGCCTGCGGAGAGAAAAGAAGGTATGTTTGTTGCCAGACGTTGTGTTTTAAGTATACATGCACACCGGCTGCCAGTGTGGTTAGTTATTCGTGTATAATATCTCTTCAGCTGTACATCGTGCCATAGATATTGCGCTTCTGTGGAACTCTTGTGTGAACAGTCGCGACGAGAAGGGAACAAAAAAAAAACAAGTCAGGCATTCATAATCATAGAAGTGATGCGCTGTAGGTGGCAGTCGTCCGTGCGTCGTGTTCTTCCTCTCTTCCTTCTTTCGTTGCTCTTCACAGCAATACAGTCATGTTGCAGAAAGATGTGTGTGGTTGTCTCTAAGCGTAGAACGAGTGTGGTACTTTACTTTTCGTAATCTTAGGGCAGCATTTAAAACACTACTTGCCAAGGCGTCGTCGGCATGGCTTTTAAAAACAAATCGCTGTTCCCTACAATAGCCTCTTCGAGGCTGGTTTGTCATCTCAGCCTTTACAGTTAGCCTTCAGTTTCGAACAAATATAAGTAATTTACAGCTCTTGTTGTTGAGAACATCAAGTGTTCATAGTAAGACTCTGTGTAGCTAGTCTGATAAGAATAAGTGGTCAATTGCAGCATTTATTGCTCTCGCTGAAGCTTTCTATTGATAGCACTTGCTGGAATATACCGATAGTACAGCTGCCGCCGTCTCTAAAACGAGAAGGATAACGCAAAGTAGGCTTCACCTCATAATGACTCTTACCGCAGGGAAGCCAGATTTGAAGGCAGTGTTTCCATCTTTTTTTTTCTTTTTTTTTTCTCAGTGATACGTTAGTCTGCACGCACGCAAGGACACATATTCAAGCATGTAATAGTTTCATCATGTTCAAGTTTCGCGCACTTCCGTACAGTGACTTCTACCGGTAACAGGAGTTAAACAAGCGAGGGGGGCTTTTCCTCGCTGCTACTGTTGATGCAGCAAAGCCAGCTTTGACAATCGCTAAGTTTCACTCCACGCTATGGACCTCTATCGTAATTGTAAAGGTAGCTTTCCTGCTATGCAGTTTGCCCGACTAATGGCGGTTAGTCACTTTCTGAAAACAAAGTGCTCAGGCGCCGTTTACTCGCGCTATGACTTCGAAAATGTAGGCTCAACTCTCCTGACATTAATGAGCATAATGTCAGACTAGCCCCGGCATGTTTAACTAGAAACTCGTCTCCATTTGAAGCAGGACAAGTGCCGCCATTAGTAGGCCAAATACGAAGCGCGGGGGGGAAGCACACTTGCGCGTTGCGAAAAGTGTCTATAGCGCGTACGCGTGTATCTTGAAACGTGGCACAGTTATAACCGTGTACGGACGGCCTACTGGGCTCTTTTTTTTTTTCAAATAATACTGATTTTCGCGCGCGAGAAAAGTGTGGGTCCGTCGTCCATCTCAGCGAACGCGCTCGGGCCTGCTTGGTGTTGACCCTGGACGCGTGGTGTTCGAAACACCGCTCGACCACTGCCGTATTCAGCGCCGCCGTCGTCGTTTCTTCTTCTCATTCGCGTTTGGCCGCTCGATACTTTGGCGGCAACCCTGTCACAGCGTGCGTGCCCTTTTGCGTGGCTGTGGCGGAGGACACGCTGCCGTCGGTCACCGGAACGAGACCGGCGTGACACGTGTCGGATACGCTGTCATTTCTGTCGGCACGAGCCGACAGGCCCGACCTTGTTGCCCCTCTGTGCATATATATATATATATATATATATATATATATATATATATATATATATATATATATATATATATATATATATATATATATATATATATATATATATATATATATATATATATATATATATATATATTTATCCGCCGGGTTTACGCCTGGCGTATCGTGTGGGTGGGGAAATAACGTCCGTGGCAACCGGAAGAGAAAAAAATAACGTCTCTTCGACGTAGCGATTACTCTTTCAGCGCCCATGTCTGTGGTTTGTGCAACTTTTTTTCGTGTTAGCCTTTGTCTCAACGAGACCTCTGTAGTCGAAGTGACCATGAACAGAATACCGTATTGAGTCGTATGTGATGGAAATTTTTTGTCTCAGACTTTAACTGTCTAAAGTCAACGCTCGCGTTACAACCGAATACCTATAAATGACTTTTTTTTCCCCTTTTTGGACGCAGTGAAAAGTCACCTCTCGCGTTACAGTCATGGTTGTGCCAAAGTAGAGTAAATGCGGTAGCTCCCGAATAGCTCTTGAGAAATTTATAAACTCTTTTTCGCTACTTTGTTCGTCTTTTTTTTTCAACTCGTGCATTGGTTGTGCATTGTAGTGCTATGCTTACTGAAGGTTGCTTTTTTCTTGCTCCGAAATGTTCCTCCACGTGGCGCTGATGTCATGACGCCGTTTTTCTCTCACCTTCTTTTTCTCCTTTTTTAGCTTCCCTGAATCTTGCAATCAATCCTACTCGCGTGTTCCGAGCATGAATGCAAACATCGTAATGAAGTGTAGCGTGTCTTTCTTTCTTATTCTGTATGATATCGCTTGCATACGCGTATGCGTGTTTTATTTATTTATTTTTCTCGTGTGCGGAGGCGGGAAGGAGACTGCTTCAATGTTTCCGGCTGGTCTGTTCGGCAAGGACACGGGTTTCGAATCGTCACGAGAAAATGATGCTTTATTTGTGTAGCAGTATCTCTCGGGAGGGTTTCAGAAAGACGCTGGTGGTGTTGGCAGACGTAGTACTGTATACAGCTGCATTAAGTTTTGTGTGTTTTTTGGCCCTCTTTGTAACCTATAATAGCGTTGACCCCCATAGCTTATCGCCCCGTCTCTCCCTCTTTCACTCTCTCTAGATTTTTTTATAACCTTCGAACGTCAAGTGCGTAGGCTGCTTGCATACGCTAGCGGTTTTTTTCATTAGCCGCTTTTCAAAACTACGGCGTGATGCAATAATAAAGAAATTTTGGAGCTGAGGGTCCTTATTTCGATGATATGGGGAAACATTGACGGAATATATTTTTTTTTAATGGCGATACATGAGAAAGACTGAAAAATACGTGAATGGTTAAAAGATTGAACGAGCGAGTTGAGAAAGAGCTCACGCGGCGGTAATTTCGAGGAAAATGAGGCCCACGTCATGTGTCATCGTGCCCTATCGTTTTCGTCATCCGTCGGTACGTGTCGCTGTACGTTACAAGAGAGAGAGAGAAAGAGAGAGAGAGAGAGAGAAAAGACAGATGATGTAGTGGTAGGCCTGCACTATACCGATTCCTGCACTTCGCGGCCCCTGGTGGTGTGATAGTTTCGCGCATTATTTAGCAGTAGGTATCGCGCGTGAATATATACATACGCATGTACTATATCCTCATTATATGTGCGTCTCTTTAATGTGCACGCTTGCGTTGGTGATGTGCACGGCCAGCGCCGCATTGTGTGCTCGCGGCGGCTTGTGGAGTAACCTCTTCCCTCTCTGCTCTCTTTCATCTCCCCCATCTCCCTCCCATGCGCAGGGTAGCAAACCGGCTGCCTATGGGCTGGTTAACCTCCCTGCCGTTCTTTTCCTCCTACTTTCCTTCCTTCTTTCCTTGTGGAGTAACGCGCACTCCATTACTTGAGATGTCGTTGACCTCTCGCGGAGAAAACAACGCCGTCTGCGACGGTCGTTAATGTGTGGTGCTCTACATAATTAAAGGACATGCCGCACGTTTTATCTGTAATCTTAAGTGGGCGATCGGGCATGTTTTCAGTTTTTACGCGAACCACAGATAAACGCGCATGGCGTTACCATGAGCGTTCCGTGTGCTACAATTCTATTGCGTTTAGCTGTACAGACGAAGGCTGGTGTGGCAAACGTATACAGCTCACCAGCAAATTCAACGCAGTCACCAGAGGTGCGGCGCTGCAGGTATACGTGTAGTTTTAGTGATATAGTATGACCCTGACCATTCATCGGTGTCTGTCAATAATTTGACCAAACTTAAGCATTTATTTCATGTTGAAGGGACGATGAATCGTGATGTACCGATGGTGGACGAGTTCAAGAGCTCCCTTATCGAGAGGCTCCTGTCGCTGTAGCACTTGTACGAGAACCGCCGCTCGACTTTCTTCGCGTTCTTTATTATTATTATTATTATTATTATTATTATTATTATTATTATTATTATTATTATTATTATTATTATTATTATTATTATTATTATTATTATTCTAAAGCTTCTTATTAATCGCCTGTCTTAATTGCTTGGTAGTAATATTTGTGCGTGCGTGAGCACCAAACTGTGCGGTTGTTTCTAGGCACATTGATTGATTGATTGATTGATTGATTGATTGATTGATTGATTGATGGTACCGTATCCCTGGATCCCTTTCACCCACTTTCTGTAACAGAATGAGGCGGCATCCACGATAGATAATGCCGACCGATAACTTGAGGTCAGCTACATCTTATCTCGATTTTGCTCCCATTCCAGCATACGCCTCTTTGCTCTAGCGCTGGCTGCAGCGTTGTCTTGCGCGGAGTAATGTTTGCTTTGGCTCGCAGTCGGCTAATATATCAGCTGTCCGCTGCACAACAATGCATACATTGCCTTCGTTTAATCTCAATCGCATGGACGACTGATTTGCCTGCCACTTTTCGTTTATTTTTCTTTCTATTTTCCCACCACTAAGTTTCGAAAAGTGGGCGCCGTTGTGTCCGTCAATCTACATTCGATTGGTATTGGTTGGTTAACCATGAGGTTGGTTAACTTCACTGGATTTCCTCTCCGTTTCGCTCTTTCTCTCTCTCTCTTTTATTCCATGAATGCGCGCTTTGAATCTCCTAAAGTCCTTTGAAAATGTTTATTAAAATAACCCGCCCCGCCGCGGTGGTCTAGTGGCTAAGGTACTCGGCTGCTGACCCGCAGGGCGCGGGTTCAAATCCCAGCTGCGGCAGCTACATTTCCGATGGAGGCGGAAATGTTGTAGGCCCGTGTGCTCAGATTTGGGTGCACGTTAAAGAACCCCAAGTGGTCTAAATTTCCGGAGCCCTCCACTACGGCGTCTCTGATAATCATATGGTGTTTTTGAGACGTTAAACCCCACATATCATTCAATCAATTTATTAAAATGGACACCGATGCCAAGAGAGGTATGGGTGATGTTATTAGAAGTAATCGTAACGTAAATGTGAAGAAATAAAAGTGGATGGCGTCCACTTTTCTTTCTTCATATTTACGTTACTGCTAGTAACGTCCTCTATAATTCGATCGGCATCATTGTCTGTTAGTTTTCATTAATGTTGTGTCCAACAAAGAAAACGAGCTCTTAAGTTTACGCTTCTTTTCCTTTGAAAAATGTGTATTACTGCGATAGCAATTATAAGGACACTCTCGGCTGGATTTTGCCGCCGGCGTCGGCGTGTATTTTCAGACAGCGTTGGCACGCACGCATGCGATCCCCCTTTTTGTGGCCGGTCACCGCTTCGGAAGCGTGCTGCGCGAATTTCTGGAACGTTTACGGCTACGTACACAGTGTTTCTGAATTTGGCCAAAAAAAATAAGAGGAAATTAATAAAACATTAAGGATAGTGAGAGAAGAGCGCGTTGCGCAATCTTGTCTTGTCGTTTTATTTATTTATTAATACTGTAACCCTCACTTGAGGGTCATTACAGGGAGGAATATAAACACAAAACAAAAACAATACACAATGACAAAACAGACATTACGTTTCATGTTGCCGGTAGTACAATTCTAGCGAACACTCAAACGCTTTGACATTTGCGCTAGTAACAGCGTACTCTGGAAGTCTATTCCACACTTCTATACTATACGGAAAAAAAGAATTTTTAAAGCCATCCAGACGCGCCCAAAAAGGCCTTATTGGGTGACTATGGTTCAACCGAGCTCCTCGTTTGGGTGCAGGTTGTATGTATGTGTCTTTATTTATTTTAATTTCGCCTCTTATAATTTGAAACAGGAGTTGATAAGTGTAAGGGCTGTTGCCTGTTGCAGTGCTCTCTTCTTTTTTTTTTCACGGTTTACAACACTGTCCCTAGACGCCTAATGCGGCGTTCCCTGCAGCACTTTCTCTTCGCTGCCGTCGCGCCGTCGTGTGTGTGTCGCGGTCATTCGTTATGTGCGCCCGCTTGTCTGCCGGCATGACATTCCCGCGCTGAGAGACGGCACCCGTGGCACCCTGCACTTTTGCGCGCGTATATACTTTCTCGTACGTGTGTAGGGAGTTCGAGAGGGAGCGAAGAAGGTATAATAATAGGCGAGGTAACGAATATGGTGGGTTACTGTCGAGAAGGACGATATCCAGGGCGCTGCCTCGTTTCTGCTATTGTTTTGAAGTAGCCTACAAGAAAGAAAAAAACCTCTTCCCGCTTTACGAAAAATTACTTCAAAGAAAAGGAAGAAAGACATAGATAGAGAGAAAATGTCTCAATGCAGAGCAGATATTGGTCTATAACTATGCACGGGACGCGGATAAAGTTTATGGCCGCAGTGATTGGGTTGCGTGACGTGGTGTTTGGCAGGGGCTTTCCGACACGTCCGGAAGCTATGGAGTTCTCTCCTCCTGCGTTCGAATTTCTTACATCCCCACCCTCCTTCCTCATCCTCGTCCTCACCCTCCTTCCTCATCCTCATCCTCCTTCGTGAAAATGCTGACTAAACGGAACCTAGGGGCGTGTGCGGTTTTGAACGCCCTTTAGTGATATATGTGTATGGGCGCTCGCCGTAAGGGGGTTTCAAACATCGTGTTGGTCAAGCACAGTCCTGGTATAAGGAAAGTTTTACTATCTCCATGGCGAAGGCATGGATATATGTACGGATGCTGGAACTCCGGGAAAAAGAACGGGTATACTTTTAACGCGAGCCTGCGATATCCGGCGCGTCGGAGCCTTCTTCGGGCATAAAAACAATGTTTTCTCGGTCCTCATGGCCTTTTTTTTTTCGGTGGTGACGCTCGCACGGGCTATGTATTGTATACGGCTTACGGTCGTTGTAGCAAGTATGCGCGTAATACGTTGATTCCTCGGCTCTGTAAGCGCACGTTCCTCGCATTCTTTCCATCGGGAGTCTATAGGGAGGCGAGGAAGAATGCAGGGGCACCTCGTGGAAGTGCATGTTTGATGGTAAGGAAAGCCCTACGTACTTCGGGCGTAAGTTATAGCCTAATGAATGGCGCGCCTGTGCAGGTTTCATTCGGGGGCAGGGGCGGAGCCACAAATTTTTGTCAAGGGGGGGGGGGGGTGTTCACAGGAACCCGGCTGATGGGGAAGGGCACAGGCATCAGCTTTTGTCTTTGACGTCACTACCGGCGGTAGTTTGAGCCGATTGTGTACACGCATGTATATCAAAGTCACGAGACTCCCCCCTTCTCCCCATGCGTATGTTTGAGTAAAAGTAGTGTAACCGTGTAACCGTAGCAAGATGCGGTAAAGCAAAGGTACGGGGATTTTTTGGAGAAACGGCCTCTCGTCGCACCGTTGAAAGGACTAGTCTTCGAAAACGCACCATTGCGATGACCAGCCCGATCGGAGAAGACATCGTTAATCATTAATCTCTGTTAAGCGTATGCATAGACCTCAGACTCTGCTCAGGTGGCGCTGCAGAAAACGCCGCCACCAGCGCCCTCAACACCGCGCTGGCTGTAACTGGGTAGTGCCAAAGGGAGCAGTCCGCATGCGAACGTGCATATGCCCTCTGGTGTAGATGCGTGGTTTTCTTAAAAATCAAGGACCTGGCAAGCTTCTTCCGTCGATGTCACTTCACTTCAGAAAAGTAGGAAGCTCATCGATGCGAACTGCGTGTACAACGCAAAAGATGTTGACGTTATTTCGACGTACTGCAACTCGCAATTTCAATGCAAGCAAGCTTCGCATAGGATCGAGTTCGAAGCAAGCACTCCGACGTTCGTTCTGTAGCGCCTATATAGACGCGTTAAATTTGGGCATACACACATGATGCGACATCGTGAAGTGCTACTCTACGATTGCCTCTTACGGTCAGTGGTAAGAAACTTGCTTTATCCGGCACGAATGTCCCCGTTGGTTTTCGCCGTTGCAGTTGCATTCTGCATCCATGTCTCGCTTCCTGTGCATTATTGCGCAGTCTAGAATGTTATGCTGACAGTTGTCTTCCGTTTATATATACTGCAAATGGGGACACATGCGTGTTCACTTTCTCGGCGTACAACGAAAGGCAAAACCGAGACCCCCCCGAGATAGCTCCGGCAATCGCGGAGACCGCAGCGTCAAGAAAAACCAGAATATCGTCACGACCTGAATGTCGTTTGCGATTTACCTGCATACGACGTATACGTGCTCGCATTATCTCAAACTCATTCATTAACACCGTATTTCGCCAGAACAAACATTTTCAAATACTCGTTCTTTCCTCGAACCATAAACGACTGGAACTGCCTACCTCAATCGTTAACCAGCTCTGTAGAGGCACTTGAGTGTATTTAACAATGACCTATGATTTTGTATCTTTTGTATATGATGTATCCTTTTTGTTCTTGCTGTTTACACCTGTGTGCAATGTTATGATCTTTGCCCCTCCTGTTGGGGCGCTTAAATGGGTCCGCAGTATTTTGTAAATAAATAAATAAATAAATAAATAAATAAATAAATAAATAAATAAATTTGGTGCGTTAAAGCCGGAATTTCGAGCCGTCAAAGCGTGTATACGTGCGTGATGCTGCCTGGTGGCGACCACCTCCGATTATCGGTGGTCGCGGCGTGTCGATGTGTATCGTGCGTCACCACTCTATGTACTGTTGCACGGCGTGTACCACGGTCAGAGACTCTGTTGGGCTTCATAATGAATGTTACCACGGTTCTCCGTCAAAGTTACTCGATATAATGTGAGGAGACCTACATTATCCCACTTTTTCATGCGACCGGCAGTGGAGAACGCGAGCAATTCGCTTACGTAACACGTTCACAATGGCCCGTATCCAGCGCTCTTGCAGTTCTACTTCGCGAAAGCTACGGTAAAACTGAACAATAGCATCTACTAAAGTATAAGGCCGTAGTTCTGGTGAATGAACCAGCGAGCGCTTTATGGCAGTTTAGTGACGCGTCTTGACTATAGCGGAGAAAAATTCGTAGCCCCTTTTCTGAGTGTTCTATGCGCAAACACACCTAATATTTCGCTCAATCGTTGTTTCGCATGCGCTAGTTGCATCTGGTTGTGCAGCAGATTGTGCAAGGGAGCCGGGCTTTGCACTACCCAAAACTACGCTGAAAGGTGGCGCTACGTGTCTGCGAAACTCCAGTCTGATGTCAATGACGTATACTCCTCGTCGGGGCGAGGTGCGTTTCGAAAGTCAAGGACGGCTCCGCTTACAACGAGGAATGAAAGGTATACACATCATGTCTTTGTAGATGCATAATTGTATTTAGGTTTTGCTTACTTTGCTGAGCGAATAATTTCTTACTGTTGATGTTTGTGACCGTACGCCTATAGGAATGATTCTTTTTTTTTGTTGAGCTCGATGTATGTCAAGCAGCCCTGACGCAGCGATGGCTTTCAGTCAACATTTTTTTTATTTTACTGCACGCATCCGAGCTTGCTTGCGATACGCAATAAGTAGTTTTTCTTGTAAGTTATGCTGCACGTACTGGCAACACGGATTCGCATGCATGCGTTATTTTTCAGGCAGACTTTCCCTTCACTTCAACAGATTCAGAATTGTTGAGAATGTTTCACCGCGCAGCATGGACATGCTCGCTATACACTTTTTCAACTAGTATACGTGCATTCGTGTTTGCAGCCCTTACGCCGGCGTGAACAGGCGCAGCAGACTCATACTACACAGAATCTCGAGTGATCGGTTCACTTTAGTGATGAAGAAAATAACATCCGGTCTTTTTCAGAACGTAATGCACCATAATCGATTTCTCAGAACTCGTGAACTTCAACGAGAACTGCCTGCGGATGCAACGCAAGTTTACTTACGCTGTACTGGGCACCAACCGTATACATGTCGGTTGTCTGTTTCGGGCATTCTGATTCGTGTTGCTGGAACTTTAATGCTGGCATCAACTCCTTCGCGTTTGTTCACGTTTGTTGTGTGGCATCACAAGGAAACAGAAACTACCCGCCTTTCGTAGGGGTGCAAACCCGAAGGCGAGATGTTTCGCGCACAGAGTAAGATACTGGTCGAGCGCGACCTCACCGGCGCCTGAAGGGAAGCGGAGGAAATGCATACTCGCGAATATTGCCGCCAGGGGAGAAACTAGCGCTATAGTGTTTAAGGCGGAACTTTACCAGCCGACATGTATCCTCGCTAAAATGCTAGATTCTCGCATTCGGTGTTACTGTCCGCGAGCTTTGCCGAGCGCGTTGCTTCCTAGCAATGCGAAGTCACCCACCTTCAAATACGCTGCCTACAGGAATTGGTGGGAAGTTCGTTTTCTGTGTCAATCAGCGCCCTTCTATGAGACTGGATGGCCGCGCCGAAATGCCGTAAAGTAACGCTTGATGATTATTTCTCGAAATAAGGTGACGATTGCCCCAGTGTACACTCGGATACTGGCGAAAAAGCTACAGCAGTCGAAGAAACTCTTCCAAGCTGTGATCATGCACTGCCAGAATGCGACTCATGTGCTGAAAGAGCTCCGGGAAGGCGATCGGAGCATGATGCATGCACGGAAACTGCGATTCCTGACAACGACACTGTTGGTCTTTTCGTGTTTAACGGGTCAAGACGCCAGGGGTTGCAGGACGACGAGACTAGACTAAATTTGCTAATGATGCCATAGAAATCGTGGTTAACTACACCTTTTATTTTCAGTTATAAGCGCTAACTGAAGTTCCAACCTCTCTGGCTAGGAATGTTTTTTTTTTTTTTCTGGCTGGTGTATTCCCAATATCAGAAGGGACATCGCAAGACATTGCGCTTTTCAGAAAAGAAAGTTCAGGCAAGCTGGTTCACCAAGCTTTTGGTGCCTTGGTCCTCTTTCTGTTCACGTGTTGAAAAAAAGCGCACGAAAAAAATTAAGAAGCCACAAAGAGTGACTACGACAAGACCGCTGCACTGTACGCGTGTAAATCTGTGTCAATTAAAAAAAAGCACATCCACGGAGTGAATGTTCATTGGTGGGGGGAAGCGTTCTTCAGTCCGTTCGTGCTTTCATTCTCTCATTCGTTTTTGCTTCCGTCCGTTCGTCCGTGTGTGTGTCCGTCCATCTGTGTGACCGTTGGTGCATCCGTCCGTGCATCCCTCCATGTGTCCGACCGTACGTCCGTTCATCCCCTATCCCCGGTCAGCAGCGCACGTGAAACGCAAGGACGGTGGTGTGTATGTTTGTTCAATCAATCAATCAATCAATCAATCAGTGAAATAGTCAACTGTTAGCGTTTCCCGTCCCAAAACTACAGTATGATTGTGAGGGATGCCGTTGTGGAGGACTCCGGAAATTTCGACACCAGGTTTTCCTTAACGCGCACCGAAATCCGAGCACGAGGGTCTCGAGCATTCTCGCCTTATCGAAAATACGGCCGCCGTGGCGAACTCGATCGTTCAATCAATCACGCAATCAATCAATCAAGCTATCACCAATATTAAAATGAAGTGTCTTCCGCATGTAATACATCTAATACCCCTGCCTATAGTGCATTCCAATAGCATTGGCGGGTAAGATGGCCGCTGAGCATGCAGTCACGGCACACTGCACGACGGCCTCTCGTATAGGGGTGTCTGCACACACTTGACCTTAATAGGTGGCGCCACGCGGTCGGCGCCGCTTGTGTTACGCGCGCCCCTTTTTGTTTTGCCCCTCTCCCTCTGTCGTGTCGTTCACCGCCATCTTTCACTGCCCTGTTTGCCTCTGCATGCACGGTCGCTGTAGACGTATAGTTAAGGAGGTTGACCCAACGTACCGCGAAGATGTAATATTTTTTTGGTTCTGCTTATCGCTCTTCCCTCGAGGTTATTTTTTTTTTTTCGCTCGTCGGTACAGGAGGGGGGGGGGGGGGGAGCGTGGAGTGACGAAAGAAAGGAAGTGATCAGATGGACCGGGGCCCTGATTGCGAGAGCGTGCTGGGCACCGCGCCCATCATCATGCAGGCAGGGGCCGAGCGAGCGAGAGAACGGACTACCGACAGCGCAGCCCCCGATCTCGCCTTGCCGTCATCATCTTAATCTTCGTCGTCCTTCAGCCTGGCCGCGAGGGCTTGAAGGGAAAAAAAGAAGATAGGAAGAACGGTGACAGGCGGGCTCGGCTGGCGACAGGGAACTAGACGCAATGGCAGGCGACAGTGAAAACAGCGAGGGAAAAGAGGGAGTTTCGGGGGGGAATCGAAGGAGGAGAAGGAAAGAAGTAAGAGTACGAGGCGCCGCATGGGGAGCAAAGGGGACGACGAAAGAGGAAAAAGAAGGAAAACCCGGCTGTTCCCGACGCCGCTCCATGGATGGGTCACACACCATAGTTGGTGTACTACTTTATTTGCCTGACGCGATCGAAGAGGGAGGCGCTGCTTGCGCATCGTGTACGTTCTCCGCGGGAAAGAGAGAGAGGGGAGAGGGGTGGCGCAAAGTGAGAAGGGGGCGATGGAATGGATCGAAAACTCATGGCATGTAGTGGGGTCGTGGAATGGATGTGGTGCGTGCTAGAAGAATACGCTGGTGGTCTAGCTGGTACACGTGTCCTGCTATAAAGTTGGTACGTACAGCGCAAAAAAAAAACCGCGCCAGTCTATTTCGTTCAATTGTATTCCCATTGTCTTCGTTTCTTTGAGCTGCATGCATATATACCTAGCATATATCAAAACATGGGGCACGCTTCTGTGTGTATGTATTCTTGTGTGTATGTAGCATGTGTGCTTGCGCTATACGTTAATATGGAACATTATATACACGGTTTTAGAACCCCGGGTGGTCGAAATTTCTGGAGCCCTCCACTGTGGCGTCTATCATAATCATGAGTTGGTTTTGGGACGTTAAGCCCCACATATCAATTCAGGCAGGCCATTTTCGAGAGAGCCTGCATATCAAACAGATTTTTTTTTTTTGACGCATTCGCAGTAGGGACAACTCGAGGCAATTGTGTACCCGTAGCATTGGGTATACCTTATTAGAGTGAACCTGTTTACCTCTAGCTTGCGAGCCCCAAACAGGGCGAGTTAATAAGGGGGTGTTTCCATATCGAATTTACGCTGCACCTTATGGCTTCCATTCTGATTCAATAGGCGCCATGTTTTAGCGGACTTTCGTGTGTGTGTGTGTGTGTGGGGGGGGGTCTTAGTAGCCGTACCTATATTGGTTGCTACTATAAATGGCTACAACCTTAACGCACGCATGCAGAGCTTTACAAGGGTTTTGAATTGCGATATTCGTCATCTCCCTATGCAATTCCAACACTATATACTTGAAATCTGAAATGGAAATATTACGACGTGTGCCTATTTTCTCGGTGTATGAAGGGGTCTTCCGATTTCATCATGGGCGAAAACTTCGTTGTCGCCGCTGCTTTCGTGCTGTGCAGAATCCCACAGTATCTACGATCGGCGGCCGTGGTACGATTGACACTCGCTCTTTCACCATAGATCCGTTGCCTTTGATTGGCTCGCATTTAAGCCTGCTTCGCTTCACCACCCTCGCCAATGTGTGTCGGTATTTGCGCCACTGTCCACAAGTGCTTCCGATACGCTGTAATCGAAGATATATTTAAGTATAGATTATACCCCTGTCTCCCCCTAACCCGCTTCCCTTCTCTGGGAATCCAGTTAGTTGCCCTTAATGACCAGCGGTTATCCTTTCTACGCGCTACATGCCCGGCCCATGTCCATTTCCTCTTCTTTATTTCAACTAGGATATCCTTAACCCCCGTTTGTCCCCTAATCCACTCTGCTCTCTTCTTGTCTCTTAAGGTTACACCTACCATTTTTCTTTCCATTGCTCGCTGCGTCGTCCTCAATTTAAGCTGAACCCTCTTTGTAAGTCTCTAGGTTTCTGCTCCGTAGCTAAGTACCGGCAAGATACAGCTGTTATATACCTTCCTCTTGAAGGATAGTGGCAATCTACCTGTCATAATTTGAGATTGCTTGCCGAATGTGCTCCACCCCAGAAGGTTAGGTGGGCAGGTGAGATTAAGAAGTTTGCGGGTATAAATTGGCAGCAGCAAGCACAGGACCTGGTTAACTGGCGGAACATGGGAGAGGCCTTTGTCCTGCAGTGGACGAAGTCAGGCTGATGATGATGATGATGGTGATGATGATGATGATACCCCTGTCACACGGCAAATCTAATGGCATTTATTTGCTGTCACACGGAGAAATTAATGTCATTCGAGAGATATTATATTTTCGGTCGAATAAGTTCCCGAAATACATTCGCACTCGATTTAGGACCGAATGCGTAGTCTCGATGCCAGGTAATTCTATAGATAGATTGCTGTTAACTTATGTATAAGTAGCTATCGTAATTTGTAAATATCTTATTCTTTACTAGATTACTCTATTGCTGGTTTGATGACATAATAGCACACGCGAAAGGGTGAAAAATTTGTGAAAGGAAGCTACCCTAAACTACAGCGGCTGGACGCCGGCCATGTTAATTTCATTCGTGCTCGCTGTTGCCTGTGTCGCGGGTGTTGATCCTCCGATAGCGCGTGTTGTGCTGATCAAGGTGGGACTACACGAAATCGCTGCCACCGTCTCATTTTTGCTGTCAGGGAGTAAGAGTTGCGCCCACACTTCTGTTCACTAGGCTGCTGACCCGCAGGTCGCGGGTTCGAATCCCGGCTGCTGCGGCTGCATTTCCGATGGAGGCGGAAATGTTGTAGGCCCGTGTGCTCAGATTTGGGTGCACGTTAAAGAACCCCAGGTGGTCCAAATTTCCGGAGCCCTCCCCTACGACGTCTCTCATAACCATATGGTGGTTTTGGGACGTTAAACCCCACATATCAATCAATCAATCAATCACTTCTTTTCACTATATACTCACGCCGTCCCGCCACATCGTCCGCCATGTTTGTTTCCGAGTGGCTCTTGGCTTGACTTCGTTTTGTGTCGAGCAGCTGTGACAAGTTGCGTAAAATGGCGCGTTCACATTCTTGGAGCACCGTTCAAGCGGTAAAAATTTATTTACGAGAGTTTACGCGCGTGTTACGGGAAAGGTCTGGTACATTTTCATTTCTCTCAAAGACACGGTTCAGGAAGGGTAAGGTCATAGTCATCATTTTAAAATGACATGTTTGATTTGTGTGACAGCACGCAGGTAAAATGGCATTAGGTCTACTTAATGTCGTTCGTTGTAAGTTACAATCGGTTTGCAGTGTGACAGGGGTAGCTTTTTGATTTGAACGTTGTATCGATAACGTGATGATATAGAAACAGCACACCGCTTAGAAAGATACGCAGAAAAATTTCTTCGTCTTTTCTTGGGTGGTGTATACTGTCTCTCGATGTTCACATATAACAATAAGTGATTACTAATTTAGTACCGTTACGACTTCTTCGACGGGCTGTTCCTACGCATTACTTCGGCGGCTTGTTAAAAAGTCGTGTAAGACGGTAATTATAAAGGTTTAGAGTGAGTCTAAAGTGAGCGTAATGACGATGAGAAAGTCGGGTTAACTCTATTAGTCTTCTCCTTTTCGCAATACAGCTCGAAAGCTGTCTTGCACGACCTCATATACTATACAACTACAAATAGTGCTTTGGAGAAAGACATGTCGAATACCCCATTAGTGCGATTGTGCCCCGCCGAAGTGCACCCATTCGTTTTATTGTACGTCTGACCAGTGAACGTAGTCGGTCGGTCTGTCGATGAAAAGAAGAAACAACAACACAGGAGCTTTCACGATGTGATTGCGCCTCCATCGGGCTGTGCGGCGGGTAACCGAAACAGCGACGATCGTTCTCAGCAGGGGAATGCCATAACACTGGAGTCACCGCTGCGGATTTCCTCGCACGTCAACCTGATGCCTTTTCTTCAACAAGACTCTGCATCTAACTTAAAAAGAATAGGCTGCTGGGTGTGTTGGTAATGCACGGCGAGGGCTACGAGGTGAAAAGTTTTAGCTGTGACGCGCTTGTCCCGCAATTCTCCGCCTTGTCTTACGTTATTTTCTCGCTCTTATTCTTCGCTATACGTCTAATAAGCAGGTGTGCTTGAAGAGGTCATGAACTTCCTTTCCGATGAATCGTCGATCGACCTCATTGTCGAATTTTATTGCCTCGCGAATCGATTGCCGCAAAAATATTACGATTCCGTCCAAAACGAGCGGAGTTACAAGGGTTACGAGCGCTTTGAAGGCTACGCTGGGAGGGATGACACGGGGAAAGGAAATGACGTCACGCGCGCGCAGCATGACCTCGAGCCCGCGTCATGAAACACGGTCATACACTCTCTCCTTCCGCGTGGTTCCACAGCGCACTAGTGTTGCAACTGTGTAATTCGCCCGGTACGTAGCGGCACCCCGGGACAAGAAGCACACCAAGTCGTAACGCCACTTTCGGTTTGTACCAGCGATCGACCAATAGCAGCGATCTGTTCTGTGACGTAACATCTGCTGTTTGACAGCCCCCGAAGAGCGTGAGTGCGGTCCTGTTCGTATGAAGAAAGGGTGAACCGCTTGCGAAGTTTGCTTTTCGTGTGTGTGTGTGTGTGTGTGTGTGTGTGTTGATTGATTGATTGATTTGTGGGGTTTAACGTCCCAAAACCACTATATGATTATGAGAGACGCCGTAGTGGAGGGCTCCGGAAATTTTGACCACCTGGGGTTCTTTAACGTGCGCCCAAATCTGAGCACACGGGCCTACAACATTTCCGCCTCCATCGGAAATGCAGCCGCCGCAGCCGGGAATCGAACCCGCGACCTGTGGGTCAGCAGCCGAGTACCTTAGCCACTAGACCACCGCGGCGGGGCGTGTGTGTGTGTGTGTGTGTGTGTGTGTGTGTGTGTGTGTGTGTGTGTGTGTGTGTGTGTGTGTGTGTGTGTTTGTGTGTGTGTGTGTGTGTGTGTGTGTGTGTGTTTACGCGCATCTTTAGGCAGATGCACAGTAATCTCTTTTTATTGTTGTTAGTAATGATGGTGATGGTAAAGTTAATTTTTGTTAGTGGTGCTGGTGTGCCTGGAAGATAGACTGACCGAAGCCCGAGTTTAAAAGTGGTTTTAATAAAAACTCGGGGAACTAACATGACAGAGATATAACGTTGGGAATATGGCGGCGGTGGTAGAGGGATCGAGAACTTGAGTGATGATGCCGTCGAGAGGGTGCGCAAGGTCGTTCGCAAACGCAGAACAACGGGGCCTTTGTTTACTTGCAACATACATGCTATAGCTCACTGTTCCCTGCGCCGTCCATATCGGAGGGCTATAGCTGGCTGCGCTTCCAACGCCGTCATTTTTGTTGTGTTATTCTGTAGTCTTATCCGGGCTGTTCGCGAGACTTCGCCTCTTACAAAGTATAAGAGAAAGTATTTACTTCGACGGCGATGTTTTTGGGCTTTGTATTCTCAGTTGCGTTCGTGTGTCGTCTGCGTTGGACGGCTACAGGGTTGACCAAAAACGAACATTCAAAAAGTAATGTACGTTGGACGATGCAAAGCAACATCGCCGTAAGAGACTGTTGTTTCGGCTTTTTATCGCTATGTCTGCCAATTCGAAAAATAAATACAAGCTCTAGATGTGTAAGATATCAGCCAGATGAAGATGGCGAATGAACGTAAGTCTTGTTTAATTTTTTTCGAATAAGTGATCACAAAACGATTCAAGTCCGGCATTGTACGTTGCTAGCTGAGAAGTCTCTCGAGGTGATGTCACTGTCAACGCTGCCGACTAAGGTGATCTTTAACATGTTGGCCGCAGTACAAAGCGATTGAAACTTTGCAACATCGGATGTTTTAGCTGCGAAGCAGCTCTGACTCACGTGTGTAACGCCGTACGTACGTGCGTCCGCACGAACGCGCCCCAACGCGTTCCACTTGTTGCAGGTGTTGGAGTGGTGCCAAGTAGGTCACGCCGCAGCTGCGCTTGACGTCATGCTCCCTCCTCACGCTTCCCTCGCGGGTGCGTGCTCATTTCGCTCTCTCCCTCACTCGTAGCACACTCGCCACAGTGCCAGTAGCGGCCGGCTCCTCCGCCCGCTTCCAAAGCTTTTCCCTCGCTTCACCCTCTCCACCGCCCGAAACGCTCGACCGCACGCGGAGAGGAAGCACTTTCGGCTCGTTTATCTGGGATGAAACTTAAACGAAACCCAGCCCGCCTCCCATGTCTTTGCGTTTTAAACAAACGTTTACTAGAGTAAAGACCACACAGAGTTTCGCTTCAAACCGTTCTTCCAGCACCCGCGTCGACACCCGTTTCAACCGGGTCAACGCCGTGCGTGCTGCTGCTGCTTCGCATCCCATCGGAGCTCCCGTCTGGGTGATTTTTGGTGAATCGTGTAATGCGTGTAAATCCCCATCCCTATATTTTTATTTTTATATGTACTTAAGCTGGGCAGAAAGAGGACGCTTGTTCACATTATCGGATTAATGCGTAAGACTACTCGCTGAATCTAAATATATAATCTGTATTGACAGTTTGCGCAGAATACACATACCATACTGTAAGTAAGCTATGTAGACCTCCCAGTGAATTCCGATGCCGACATGACAAAAATCGCGTTCAAGTAGATTTTCAACTGTTCCTTCAAGACAGCTAGTGATAACAGGCACATCAACGCAGCCTTTTTTTGTTTATTTTTAAGCTCTGTACATGCCTTATAGCGCGTGTACGCCTTGCAAGATGACATTTTCTTTATTTCCTCCGAGGGTATGGCCTCTTATTCACACCCGATTGTTTGAGTGTGCGACGCAGTACTAAATCTGTGAAAAGCACAATTTTTTGTTGTTTTTTGTTCTTGTTTTTTTTGTCGTAATCAATCGAGTGAGTGTGGACAACTTATACAGAAGCATTCTTACAAGGTACTTTTGGGACATAAACTTATTCTGTTATTGGACTGCGCTACTGCTTAGCTTTTCTGATATATAGTCTCTGCAGCGTGGCAAGAGCTGTGCGTTCGGTACCAGGTCGATAACCGGACTTTTTTCACTTGATAAGGCTTGTCTTGCACATATCTATGTGCTGGCGCCAACGTTTTCTGACAAATTACAGTGGGGCGCTTTAAGCGGTCCCTTTTTCTTGCTTGCTTTTTTAAATTTCCCGCGCTCGCTTCGCCGGCCTTAACGTGCGGTTCGATCTCATGCACGCGCGCACAACGACACAGCCCGAGCCAATAGTGTGCGTCGCTTTCAGCTTCAAAGTCGAAGTTTTTTTCTTAAATAGACATGATGGCTCCGTGTCCTGCTTCGCGATTGCTGCTTCGTATCGACAGTGTCATCTCACAGAGACAGACAGTAACGGTTGAATCACATTCATAATGTAGCACAAAAAACGACAAGACGGACACAAAGAACGACACAAGCTTGAAGTGCGCCCGTTCATTCGCCAATTATCGACTGACGCATTCGCGCTGTTCACTGCAGCTATCGCCAGGTGTGTACGACGCCGCACGCAAAACGCAGTGAAATAAGATGTAATTCGGAAATAAGATGTAATTCAATTAGGGGGCTGCGACGAAATGAATGTGCGCATTTCGTAACGCCGAGGCGAGCGCACGTGGCGGGAACGGAAGAAAGAAGGAACATTAATATTGGTTTTTCTTATTCGCTCGTCGTCGCCAATCAACAGCAGCGATAAAATCCCGGTGTCCATTATGCATTTGCCGTATAGACAGGCGAAAGCAGTCCTTTATTCTTATCAGATAGTTGTATTGACCCCGCTCCCACTGGCCACCTAACGCTTTCCGCATGCGACGTGGTTTCGCACATCATCCGGGATCTAAGGCAATGAGCCTGTGATAGCTTAGCAAAAAAAAAAGGGGGGGGGGGAGGCGGTTCAGGTGGCCTACCAGCCGCTCTATGGTCATACGGTCAAGGCATATGGTCACCATAGCTATAGGATAAACATTGTGTTAATTTGTTCTCTCTATTTGTATTATCTATAAAAATTTTATAAGCTTATTCTGAACATTGTTTCCTATGTGCATCTCCTTACATCTTGCTTCTTTTTTTTTTGTACATAACAAGACACACGAAAGCTCTACGAAAATATTGCTTCACGAAAGGTCGAAAGACATTTTGTTTGGGAAGCATCCCGTGGTGCACCTGAGGAGAACTGCTTCAAAGCATGTTCTTTTTTTTTCTTGTTCTGAGTTTTTAAAAAAAAAGGAATTGAAGTTCTGAAGGACGAAACCTTTAATTTATCGTCTCCGCTATCGATAGGGGGAAAAATGTTGGGTCAGTTAGAAGACTTCGCTAGGTCGAAGCTTATGCGATTCAATATACGGCTGACCTCGGCATCAAAGCCTGCCTTCGCGTGGGATCGAGCTGCACCGGATGAGGCCTTTCAATAGAACTGCCGCTTTCGCCCGCAGCATTCTTATAGTGCCTGTTGCAGTTTGTGCGGGTTGCGGACCTTTTTGCTGTGCTTTACGTCAGGGCCTCGATTACCAAAAACGTTCGCGTGTATGACGTTGAAAACATTGCTGAACAAAGGCCAAGTCAAGGTATATACAGGACACAATTTGAGTGTGTATTTTCTGTGACCTAAGCTTTTGAAGTAGGGATGCTATGCGTGTGTGAGAATGACGACACGCTTGAATCAATATGGACGCGGCATAGTTCTTGCGTGACCTGTGGCGAAGTGTGTACTTTGCCTCACGTGATCTGGGAGCGTGTGTCGTTGGGCCGAAAGTTCACCATAGAAGATTGGGACACGCTCTTGTGAAGTCCTGTCTATGAAGACCAAATCCTGGCCGTCTAGCGTGCCCGTGGTCGGGCCGGCAGGCTAGACCTGTTGATCCCGTCGTGGGATTAGCCGGGTGCTCGTTTTATCGCGTTTTGCGGGAACAGATTAAAGTTTATCCATTCACTCAATCACCCATTCACTCACTCACTCACTCACTCGCTCACCATCTCACTCACTCACTAGGCTGATAGGTGCGTATAGATCGCGAGGAAACTACAGAATGGTGTGTAAAGGTGTAGTCGGTGTGGATATACTCAACTGTTACTTTTTTTCTTGCGTAAGTTTGCTCTATACGGCATAAATACAAATTACACATACTTGTGTAGCTGCGTTTCCTCCATGAAATCTCGGATGGATCTGAGGTTCGGACCGTAAGTCCATCGCTACAAGACCTGTTAATTAACGGTGAGTGATAGCTGTCCCAGTTTGGCTGTGGCTTTTGATGGGCTTGATCGCACGCATTGCTGCCGCGTTGTCGAATCATGTGTTGCAGTTCGAGGGCGCCTGGGAAGTTCAGTGAGGGAAACGCCATATCAGATGCTCAGATGCCGGACGCGAAGCTTCTCGCTCTTCTTTTCGACCGGCGCACGCATTCGCCCCGCGAGAATGCATTGCTCGGCGCGTGTCGGGCTTTCCCCACTCAGACGTTTGAAAATGGATCTCGCAATCGCATCGCGACGCACGTGTGCGAGCGAGCAGAACGGAAATGTGCGATGTAAGGAGTTCTTGCGTGGAACAAAGACTACGGCAGCCGGTCGTATAATTCTTTACGTGGTCGCAGTGCATGCAACCGAGTGATAAGTGTGCCTTATCTTGTATGCTATTTTACGCGCGCTTTTTCGGGCCATCCGGGACTCCCTCGACATTTTATACTGAAATACGGTTATTGACCTCTACGCTGCAATACTTCGCCTGCTGACCCTCAGGTCGCGGGATCGAATCCCGGCTGCGGTGGCTGCATTTCCGATGCAGGCGGAAATGATGTAGGCCTGCGTGCTCAGATTTGGGTGCACGTTAAAGAACTGCTGCAGGCAGGTGGTCGAAATTTATGAAGCCCTCCACCACGGCGTCTCTCATAATCATATGGTGGTTTGGGGACGTTAAACCCCACATGTCAATCAATTACGCTGCACTACATCGTGAGCATTGCCCCTTTTTTTCTCTGACGTCATCGTTAACCGTACTTTTCGTTTCTTTCACGTACCATCGCCACGTTTGTCTGCAGGAAGGTCGACCTCTAACTTGCATCTGCCTATCTTAATCGCAGGTATGCGTTATCACCTCACGCAGTCTGTGCACAGTTGCGAAAATTCCGCAATAACCGCAAGCCTAGACTTAACTTCGGGAATGCTTACTGAGACGTGACGACAGAGATGATGCGGAACTAACGCCGTTTCTTTTTCTTCTTTTTTTTTCACCCGTGTTTTCTCGACTCTATACATTATTTTAAACGTCTGCCGTGAAAGATTAACGCGGCACCGGCAAAGTCCAGACAAGCACACATCTGCCTGTCGCGTACGAAAAAGTGTTTGGCTGCACAGGAAAGAAAAATGAACGCCACGGAATTAGCGAGAGGTCCACGCCTCACCTAACAACAGCGTGTAGCGTATACGCATATGCAGTATACAGGTGCTGGACTGCAGCGATATGACGGCCTGCGGTAACAGTAGTGCTGCGCTAACACTGTCTAATACGGATGAGTGATGGCCGCACTCAAACAGACGCTGCATGAAGTGGCTTCTCCTTCGGCGTGGCCATATTTGGCTACTAGAAATAAAACGACGCCCCGCCACGGCGGTCTAGTGGCTAAGGTACTCGGCTGCTGACCCGCAGGTCGCGGGATCGAATCCTGGCTGCGGCGGCTGCATTTCCGATGGGGGCGGAAATGTTGTAGGCCCGTGTACTCAGATTTGGGGGCACGTTAAACAACCACAGGTGGTCAAAATTTCCGGAGCCCTCCACTACGGCGTCTCTCATAATCATATAGTGGTTTTGGGACGTTAAACCCCACATATCAATCAATCAAATAAAACGACATTAAGGTATCTACAAATTGGATTCGACTCGCGGCATGTATTGGACAGCTTTGGCGTCACCGCCACCTCGTTTTTACACTTTTTTTGTCTGCTTTACGCGTAAATACTTCACAAACATATTTATTTCTAAAACCAAACAGCGGAGTGAAAATATCGCTTCGTTTGCGTCGCAATTCACCGATTAAGTGACTGATCGTATGCACACTCCTGTGCAAGATGCCGGCGTGTTGGTTTAAGTACATAAAAGAAATGGTGAGGTTATTAGTAAATATAATTAATTTGAAGCTGATCAATCAACGGGTGCGAATTGCATGGCAAAACCTTGGGGGGGGGGGGGGAACATGTCAGTCGTTTCTCAGACTTTGGTGTCTATTTGTACTTGCAGCTGTCGCACTCGGCGTTTTTTCTATTATTATTATCATTTCTTTACGTTTTCTCGCTCTTCAGTAACGACAACAATCGACATTGAGCGCTGCACTTCGAAGACCTCGTTGGAACGCGACTTTGCTGCAGTTACAGGTTATCGAATTTCAGTACCTCTGCACTTTGTGGCCGTGTCATTACGAGATTTTTCTTTTTTTTTCTTTCTTCTGTGTCGTCGGCCGGCAGACAGCGCGGATAAAGAGGAGGGTGGTGTTCGGGCATTGAGAACCGGCGTATATTGAACGCACGCAGTGCTAATCGATCGGCGTGCATGCAGAGCGCGACCGCGGTCAATCGGCGCTTTTTTTTTCCTTTAGCGCGCTCTGGTCACCGTGGCGTCTGCAGTAAACAGCTATATGCGCCGCCGCGGATGTCGAGAACGCGTGGCCCGCAGACCTCTATAGATGGATGTCTGAATATATCGAGGGAGGAACAATGCGATCGACTGGAGAACTGTAATGCAGAAGCGTGGTTCTGATAAGAAACCACAGGTTTCCACATCGAGCTCGTGGGATTTACGGACGTTCGCAAGATGGTTGTTGCTTTTTTTGTTTACTTGTGAACGTATAGTTCTAAGGCAGGAGGTCACCTTTCAGGCTTGTCGGTGGAATTTCCTTCTGTGCGCTCTACGCCCAATATGTTTATAGTTCTGCTACAAATAAAGATTTGGTTCGATCTGGTTTTGTTTTGAACAAGCGACGCTATTGTACTGATCGTAACCTTTGTGAAGAAGAAAACGCATCGTCGGCAAGCAACATCGCCACCGCTTGGGTACTGGGTCCTGGGCTTCGCTCGCTCGGCTCGTGCTGATCATCGCCGGCATCTGCTTGACCGTTGCTCTTGTCCGATCGTGTTTCGTCGTAGGACCACCGTCGCAACAGTCGCCAATAAACCCTTTTTCACCTTCTAGATGTGGTACAACGATGCGGTGCAATAGCGATACGGTACAACCGCCAATGACTGGTTGGTGCGCTCGTTAAAGAACCCCAGGTGGTCGAAATTTCCGGAGCCCTCCACTACGGCATCTCTCATAATCATATGGTGGTTTTGGGACGTTAAACCACACATATCAATCAATCAATCAATCAATCGACTGGTTGGTGCGCTTCCCCGCTCTGTGTTTTCTGTGGTGACATCAGCGACATTGAATGTTTCATTTGACCGTGCACGCAGTTCGACAGTGAAAGAGCAACAGCGATTGTCCGCAGCTCGCAAAGGTATTGTCGTATACGTACCGGAAATTTGAATACGTCGTTTTTACCGAAGGGCCCTCGCCAACGAGTGTAGGAGCGCGCAGCGAATTTTGATGGTCTTCCTGCGCGGTGCTGAGGTATACACCTTGACAGACTCCTGCAATTCAAGAGATGCTCATGGTGAACCATCGCCAGTCACGTATAGGCCTGGATAACGCCGTCTCCTGCGAGGTCACAGCCCTCCGCCAAGAGTTCATCGTTGGGCGAGCTGGTTACACTTTTGTACATACGAAAAACAGTTCGAAACATCGAAGTGCAGGAATCGTCCTCTGGGTTCCTTCACTTGTGCTTCGTCTCCTGCTACGCTGTTTGTTTTTCAATTATGACTGAGAACGTCGAGCGTGCCCCTCACACTGCGACTGCTGCACGTCTGGTCCCCGACTGCGAAACGTAAGGCAGCATCGTGTCTGAAGCAGGCTTTCGTGTTCAGCTGTTGAAGTGTGCGACTTTTTTCTTCTTTTTTTACCCAAACTCAGGACAAAAGTTCGGTAGTGTTGGTAAAACGCTGGAAGGAACACATCGCAATGGAATGGGGGACAAACAAAAGTTGTGTGTGGGCCAGCCTTCATTTGTCACCGTCTTCTATATTTATTCGTGGGATTGAACGTCCCAAAAACACCGTGCGATTATGAGGGACGCCGTAGTGAAGGGCTCCGGAAATTTTGACCACCTGGGGATCTTTAACGTGCACCTACATCTGAGCACACGGGCGTATACAGCATTTTCGCCTCCATCTAAAATGCAGCAGCCGCAGCTGGGATTCGAACCCGCCACCTGCGACCGTCTTCTATATTACGCTATATTCCTTCCGACCTGAACTCGAGCAAAGCGTGACTTCTCTCACAAGGACTTCGTTTTGATTGAGTTGCGGAGGCTTTCGTTAGTCTTAGTTAAGGCTTTAAAGTCTTTTTTAAGAAGACCGTCGAGCACCGTTTGAAAGCTTGTCGGGTGTTGCGTCGCCAACTGTTTGCAGCGTGGCACCCTTTTATTGGACGGGCGTGGTCGTAGCCATCTGCGTGTGCTACAGGCGGCCTTTGAGCGAGAAGTGGCGTGTGTGACGATGTTCCGCGTACGCTTGCATTCCGAAGGCTTGACGACTTGCAGTATGGATCGTGCATCGATGCTTCGGGCGTATTCCTGCGTATGTAAACGCTGCTTCGACACGTGTCCATGCTCCGCTACGCAGTAGCCCCGAATAGCCCTCTGTTGCTGTGGTGGCACAACAGCAGGGGCTACGGAGCCTCGTTGCTGTGTGGACCTATGCGCTCTTTCGATTCGAAGGCTGCAGTAATCCGATATTCAAATGCGGGAGATTGCAAGAAGAAATGTCTGCGCGATAAGATTATGTTCGTCTGGTTCGTAACTAGCTCTTGAAGGTAGGTATTTACTCGCCGAGACAGCTCTGGCATGCCAAGGAGATTTCAGACTTTGAAACCAGAATGCCGGTCGCGTTGCCTTGGCAGCATAGCGTGCATGCAGCTCGGTCACCACGACTACGCACCACGAAGATTTTTAAGCCTCGATACCGATAATATCCTGAATTGGCTTCTGACAGAGCTCCCCTTCTCTTAAGGATCGTCTTGTCCTTTTGCTAGGGCACCGGACAACTCCAGGACGGTTCACTTTTCGAACACCTCGTTCGCACATGCCGTGAGCAACGTATTTCGGCTGTCATCTATCTATCTATCTATCTATCTATCTATCTATCTATCTATCTATCTATCTATCTATCTATCTATGTATCTATCTATCTGTCTGTCACACACACACACACACACACACACACACACACACATGCGCCTGCGCTTTTTTTTTCGCTCCACAAACGGTTGACCCGCCCTTCGGTATTGTCGCGGACATGTTCTCTCTTTTTCTGTCTCTGTACGTTGCGTGTGTGCGCGCGCGCGTGGACATAATTCTGCAAAATTTGCTCTTGTCAAAGCGGGCTTTTCTGCAATGATGGTGTGTTTAAGGAGAAGCCCGTCTTTCGTGATTCCTATTGTTCAAACGACAGTGCGCGTACTGAATTATTCATTTTGCGCACTTAGGCTACACGATCAGCATGACGATGGTAGCCAGATGGTAGATGATGGTAGGTGTTGTAGCCGAAGGTGGAGCGTCATATTCATAGCTTTCTGGATTGCAGTGTGGTTGGTCAACGAATTGCATTGTAGAATGTCCGTCAGCTGTGTCTGCACAAGATATGGTACGCCGCCCCCTCGGCGTTTTGCACAATATTCCGTATCCTTTATTATTAAATTATAAATTATTCAGAATACAATTATGCTGTTTTGAATATAGGGCTTCGCTTTCGCTCATATTAAGAAAGCGTGAACGATTGTCGCGAGTAACTTTCATTTAGGTGGAGAAGAGCAAGAAAGAAAAGAAAGAGATGTGCGCATGGAGGTGAACTCTTTGGTTCCCGTGTTGCGCATGGATGCAGAATTCGTGCTGTCCTTTCCTTCTCTCTAATTTGAATCCATGGGAAAGTTACCATTTAATTATAGTTGCGTGTTGTTATTTATTTATTTTTTTGGTAATGTTGTTTCGTTTATTCTTCTCTCGTCCTCGGGAAATGTCCTATACTTTATAAATCCCTGGTTATAGCAGCAGCACACTGCCGGGACCGCGAGACCGCCCATAAGGGCCAACAGGTTTCCCCGAATTATTGTGTATCGGTATTGACGACGATTGCTAAAGCAAGCGGAGCGGCATTTCGCGTGAACCCCAGTTTCCGATACTTCCATCCGCGCTTCGGCACCCTCCCTCTTTCTCCCCTCTCCACGCGTACGTTACATTTATTACGTTATTTTTTTTCTTTAGTTCCGCTTATTTCTCGCCGCTTGCTCGCGTGGCCCTCTTATTAACCGGCTCGGTTGTTTGCTTCGGGTGGATTCTGCCGTCTCATTAAACAGAGTCGTCGGTGAAAAAAAAAATTCCGCCATATCCACGAAGTGAATGATGATGAGTGGGCGAAGCTCCGGAGGTAAACCTGGTAAACCATGAATCCTCTGTACATTTTGCCCACTCGATTTTATTACATCGCTCCCCCTAGCGCACGTCGCCGCACTAAATCGAACGATTGCCTTCAACCAATGACACGCGCCATATGTGACATCATTCCTATTTTATAAGATCTCGCGTCTTTCATCAACTACAAGTACCGCTTTCTAGTTTATAACATCTTGCATCTTTTCATCATCAGCTACAAGTACCACCATCTAGTAAACACTACAAGAACTAAACGAGAGGTGGCTACATACAGGAGACGGTACCGCCATCTAGTGAAGACTGCAAGAACTAAACTAGAGGTGGCTACATACAGGGGACGGTACCGCCATCTAGTGAACACTGCAAAAACTAAACTAGAGGTGGCTACATACAGGCTACAGGGGACGCACAGCCCACGCCCTAAGGAGGTTCGCCCCTAAAAAGACTGATCGCTTACATTGCTGCGTGGTTCGCCCGGCGAACACGAAACCTTGCGCAATCGTATCTGTACGTGGGCTTGCGCGGAACATTCTTGTTTACTTCGCTGTGAACAAAAAAAAAGCAAAGCGTGGCGCCGCCTTGTCTCATTACGTGACCCCCACCATCCGCCGCGCCCCTTTCCTGACACAAATGTCAGTATAGGCACGCGCTCCTGTAGCTCTCATTTGTTAATGTCCGAGTTACGCTTATGTGTACGTTTCGTTTGTCTTGCGAGTGTCTGGCCGGTCTGGTACTTCCTTCCTGCACGGTGTGTGTGTGTGTGCGTGTGTGTGTGTGTGTGTGTGTGTGTGTGTGTGTGTGTGTGTGTGTGTGTGTGTGTGTGTGTGTGTGTGTGTGTGTGTGTGTTTGCGTGCGCAATTGAGTCGCTAGTAAAGCTGCGAGTGTTAAACAGAGGGCGGATGATTGTACGCATACACCCATTTGTATATTGCTTCACGGAACATATCGTACAGCCCACACACACAAAAATCCACATTTACCCGTCTTTCTGCTCTCTTTCTTTACTCCAGAATCGCGTTGATGGTGGTGTTTACCAGCGCAGAGTTCCGCGTAGTGCTTGCAATCGTTACTGAGAGCAAAGGCACGAAGCGAGAACTAAAGTGGTTTCATACGATGATTGGGGAAAAAAAGGAGTGCGCATGGACGTGTACATTGATGTAAGTGAGATTAGAAAACGAAGCAGAAATATTTGCTTCGCTGAACGACGCCCAAAGGTATTTCTTTCTCTTTTTTTTTTTCGTTTGCTCGTGGCTGCTCCACCCTTCCAGCTACACGCTTCGGCAAACGCAGTGTTACTGCCCCAAGTAGCTGGTGGTCATCGGTCTGGAACCGGCGTTTTACGGATCGGGAAAAAAGAGGAGAGGGGGAATTGATCGTGTTGTTATGGTCGACTGCATTTGTGTAATATCTGTGTCTTTTTTTTTTCTTTCAAATATTTCTAAAAAGCGCGTTTTGAGTGCGTGTTCCAGTAATAGATTGGCTGGCGCTGCTCATTAGCTTCGTAGTGCGTATTGTAATGGTTTGTTTGGAAATGTCTGAGAAGTATTACGCATGATCGCTCTCAAAAAGCGGGCGCGATCTAGGCATTTCCACACATGCAAGTGGACTTAAATGAGAAGCACTGCGTCGGCTCAGCTATAAAATGTATTACTCTTTCAAAACTTTCAGGCATTCGTCCTTATGGCGAACAAAGACTGACTGTTAGTAACGAATCGGAAAGCGAATTCTTTCATAAGCGGCGCTTTGAGAAAATGTTCTTTTAGGGGCGAAGCTCCTCATGATCGAGGCTTGTCCGTTGGCGTTGGATGACGATGATGTTGATGACGATGAAGAGCAAGCGCGTTCCAGACCACACATTTTCTTTTTGCCATCATGGCACAACAGCACATGCAAGGTACCCGCTATACGCCATGACGATGACGCTGTTGACGACGAAGATGATGACATTGGTGATCACGGAAAACGAGTGACTTGTGCAGTAGATGACGTCTACATAAGCTTTACGATACATTTCGCATGGCTAGAAGCAACCACCAGTGGAACGTGCCCAGACCTCGTCTTTGCCCACTTCAGGCGAGATGCGATACCACAAAGCAGAAGGCAAAACGAAATTCGCAACTCAACACAACATCATACCTGTTGTGATCAATAAACATTCTATATAGCTGTGCACCACTTGCAACTCATTTACATTCGTGAGTGGTCAATGTCCTGGCTGATTTTACGGTAACACCGACCGATCGCACTTTTTCGCCCACTCATCATCATTCACTTCGTGGATATGTCGTGATTTTTTTTTCACCTTTTCCTGTAGAATAAGGCTAAGAAGTGGGTTTGCAATCGACAACAACGCACAGTGTATGCAGAATCGCGTTAGCCAATTTTATATTGGTAAACTCATCGGACAACGTGAACACTGGGAGAGAAACGGATATTGCGGCAAACTCGAGGAAGACGTCGCACCTGCTTTAAAGGAGTCCTGACACGATTTTGAGACATCGTGAAAAAAAGATATGTTTTCGGTTTCCTCGGTATGCAATGTTAACGCTCCGCACACACCGGAGTCAGACAACACGTTGTTATGAATGGGGGTCTACCCGGTCTCTTGTGGTAGCGTGGTGTAACCGGGTGGAGGAAGGAACGCTGACAAAAAGGGGATACGAAAAACAAACAGGTTTATGCCACTATTTACACATATTAAGTGTGAATACACTTTATAAGCGACCCCAAACCATCCACCGCCGTCGGCGGCGTCCGCAGTCTGCTCTCTATCTTTAAAAGAAAGAGGACTTGGCGGGCCGCAGCGCGACGCTCTACCGAATAAGCCACGGACGCGACGCTGATATCGGTGTCAGTAACGCGCCTTATACCCCCTCCCCCCCTTCGCTCACTCCTCCGCTCTCCTCACTCGCTGCAGCTGCGCGCGCACCCCTCCCTCTCGCGCGCCCGCCTTCTCTCTCAGTCTCCCGTCGAGAGCGGGTCGTGCGATGGATGTCCCGGAGGCAACGCTACCATCAACAACGAATGCAGTACAACCGAATGCCAGCACTGCACCCGTCGTTGGAGGTGACGGTACCGCGGTGGTTTCGCCGACGTTGGAAGACAAGGCGGCCCTGCGAAGGGCTCGCAAGACCGAACGTAAGCGGGCGAAGCGTGCAGCGGATGCCGAACTGCGTGCTCGCGAGGCCGAGCGCAAGCGGGCGAAGCGTGCAGCGGATGCCGAACTGCGTGCTCGCGAGGCCGAGCGCAAGCGGGCGAAGCGTGCAGCGGATGCTGAACTGCGCGCTCGCGAGGCCGAGATGAGGCGTCAGCATCGAGCCGCGAACGCGGCCCAAGAAGCGGAACGACAACGCAAGCGTCAGGCGGAGAAGGGCGATGAAGGCCGGCGTCAAGACGCCGCTCGCAATCGTCAACGGCGAGTGGACGTTCCCGCATTCGCCAGTGAGTTAACGTAAACTCCCCCGTGTGATCAAATTGTGATTACCAGGAACCATTACACCATGAATGCACCATAGTGTGATTAATAAATATAATAGTGCGAATTAATAAATACCCCTCATAGCATCACCTTGTGCATTCGCACTTAACCATGTTCACCCTCGGGGAAATGCTTGGAAGTTTTTACAGCAAAGAAAGGTTAGGGGTTTCCCAAACCACGACCGTGGTGGTTGAACGTTACATAGTTCAGAGTGACGTCCAGCACTCTGCGGCGTCGTTTTAAGCCCTGTCGGGCTCCTCCTCTCCGAGTGGAACACCAATCACACACACACAACAGGTGAGGGGGACGAGCATGCACGGTCCACGTGCACGTCCAATATTGAGTCGTGATCACTGCACTGCAAGGTGGCGCCAGCAGGGCTCTTCCTCATCGTGTGTGTGCCGCTAGTCGAGAGGTCCCACGATCCTGACAGCATACATCGAAGGATCCGCCGCACAGCTCGCCTAATTAGCGGCGTGATTTGCGGTGGCCGCCGCGGTCTCTTCCAAGGAAGATACTGTCTTTGTTGTCCTCTCTCGAACGGTGAACGGCGTCGTGGTGACACGACGTCTCACCCTTGTAAAGGTCGCAAGAAAAAGTTGCTGATGGCATCCCACCGCTGCCACCAGTTGTTATGGGTCTGAAGAAGGAGGAACGCAGGAGGAAACGGAAAACAAAAACAGGTTTATGTCACTATTTACACATATTTACAAAAAAGAAGGGATAGTGGTTTCACAAACCACGAGCGTGGTGGTTGAACGTTACATAGTTCAGAGCGACGTCCAGCACTCTGCAGCGTCGTTTTAAGCCCTCTTGGGCTCCTCCTCTCCGAGTAGAACACCAATCACACACACACAGGTGAGGGAGACGAGCATGCACGGTCCACGTGAACACTGCACTTCAAGGTGGCGCCAGCAGGGCTCTTCCTCGTCGTGTGTGTCGCTTGTCGAGAGTTCCCACGATCCGGAAAACGTACATCAAAGGGTCTGCCGCACAGCTCGCCTAATTGGCGGGGTGATTTGCGGTGGCCACCGCGGTCTCTTCCAGGAAGACGCCGTACCTGTTGTCCTCTTTCGTCGTGGCGTCGCGGCGACAGGACGTCTCATCCTCCGGCCGGCAGGGACAATGTCTGGCGGACATAAGCAGTCGGCCGGTCGGCTACTTGACTGAGGATTAAAGAAGCGCCGCTCCGCCGTCAGCTCCGCCTGTCATGCCAGCCTCCGCGTCGCCCGATGAGTCGCCGAGGCCATTAGTCACCGCTTCTTCGACAGCGTCTGTCAGACTGGGCGCCGAAGGGATAGAGAGCCTTTCCATAGGACCGGCTTACTCACAACGGCGACTGCCCAGATGAATTTCCAGGCCAAACTTAACACCCTCGGGTTAGCAGGGACAATGCCTGGCGAGCATAGGCAGCCCGCCGGTCGGCTACGTGATTGAGGATTAAAAGAGCGCCGCTCCCCCGTCAGCTCTTGCGCCGGTCAAAACAGCTTCCCCATCGCCAGATGAGTCGCCGAGGGCACCAGTCACCGCTGCTTCTCGAAGAGACGAGGAAAGGGTCCGTAGTTGAAAGTCAGGAACTCGCCTTCGCTTGCCACATGGTCTGGCTAATTGCTCAAATCTTCGACAGCGTCTGGCAGACTGAGCGCCGAAGAGATTGAGAGCCTCCCCAGTAGACCAGCTTACGCACAATGGCGTCTGCCCAGACGAATTTCCAGGCCAAACTTAACAACGTATGCAATATTTCACACTGGTTTTAAAGTACTTCATCGCTGAGCATCGGTGAACCAGTATCGCCGCAAAGGCCGTTATCCCGACGAGTCAGCGCAGTTCCACTGAATTTAGAACCTTGCGTTCTACATGCAGCCTCTAAATCACAAAAATTACTGTCTGGGTTACCGGACGACAATTCGCTCATCATTGGTGCGCCTCGAGCAATCAACAGATCTGCCGCCCGGACGTCGCGACTTGATGTCTCCCCGTGACGTCACACTGCTATGATGACAGTTCACTGAGTAACCAGCCTCTCGATATCGGCATTGAAGCACACTTGTTCGATGCATTCGCAGGCGTTATATATATATATATATATATATATATATATAATGATTTGATTTGTGGGGTTTAACGTCCCAAAACCACCATATGATTATGAGAGACGCCGTAGTGGAGGGCTCCGAAAATTTAGACCACCTGGGGTTCTTTAACGTGCACCCAAATCTGAGTACACGGGCCTACAACATTTCCGCCTCCATCGGAAATGCAGCCGCCACAGCCGGGATTCGATCCCGCCACCTGCGGGTCAGCAGCCGAGTACCTTAGCCACACTAGACCACCGTAGCGGGGCGTTATATATATATATATATATATATATAACGCCCCGCCACGGTGTTCTAGTGTGGCTAAGGTACTCGGCTGCTGAGCCGCAGGTGGCGGGATCGAATCCCGGCTGCGGCGGCTGCATTTCCGATGGAGGTGGAAATGTTGTAGGCCCGTGTGCTCAAATTTGGGCGCACGTTAAAGAACCCCAGGTGGTCTAAATTTCCGAAGCCCTCCACTACGGCGTCTCTCATAATCATATGGTGGTTTTGGGACGTTAAGCCCCACGCATCAATTCATCAATCAAGCGGGTCGGTGGAACTTGCCTGATAGAGGTAAAGGGGCGTTGTCGCGACCAAAGTGTGTCATAGCCTTTCCTCTTTCTTTTTTTCTTTTTTAAGCGTGTCTGTAGATATCCGCAACGAGTCGCATGCACGTCGTCTGCAGCGCGTCACACGAACGTGGTAGACACACTGGGGGGCGTCTTCATTTTACTTCCGGTCCCGAGGTGCGATCCCTACCGGAAGTATTCCTGCGCAGACTCCGCAGCGTCCACCCCCCTCCTCCCACCTCCAACCTTCTTTCACACCCACGCACAGTGGGTGCCTAGCGCTGTGCTGCCTCGATTCAGCGCGACACTTACTGAGGACACGACGTCACGGTATTGCCCTGACGTGCAAGTGTCGGCGTGTATCAATATATAGCGGTTACGATGTTGCGTGAGAAGTCACATTGCACGCTTGTTCGAGACGTGTTGCTTGTTCGTTTCTTGCTTTGTTGGTGGCCACGTGGCCTGTACAGCCTGATGGAATGGTTATTTGTCCCGCGTCAACTTTTTTTATGCGCTTGGCTATAGCCCAAGCCGAGTGTCGACCGAGTCTTCGGGTCTCACGAAAGATTAGGGGCTTCGCCTCGGTGCGTCAGCGCTATGGGGCGAAGCTTGTAGCTGTTTCATTGAAGTGGGAAAGTGATGTAATAAGCGAAACGTGTTGCTCTTGCGCTTAGGAGCATCAATGATTTTTATCCTATAAAGAAGCTGTCGATGCTCTTAACAACGGAGCTGCTCTAGATAAATCCTGCGCCGTCTAAACGTCTGTCGGGTGTCACGCAGTTCACGTGACCAAAGGGGAAAGTGAATAAATCAAACAAAACGAGGATGATTTAAACGAAATGCAGATGATGCTCGAAATGTCGATGCTTATGGTGATGATGAAGCTAGTAATAATGATGATGATCATGGTGACGCTCGTAATGAGACTGAGCTGTCTTGGTCTACCCCGACGTACAATCACGCGCCGTCAGCTTCACGGTCCGACGGCATTTTGGGCCCACCCTCATGCAGAACTTTGATTTGAAAAACGCCAGTCGAGGAGGTACACAAATGATGAGCACGTCTGGTAACGTACGTAACCGCCAAAAATGGGAGCATCGCGAACCAGAATTCGAGGATTCGATTTCTAGCGCGACGTACCAGTCTGTCGAGTTCTATAGCTTATACACGTGCATTTATTTTTTTTTCGTTCATCATCTTACGCTTTCGTCTTCGGGGTCGGGCATGGCGTGCCAGCGCAGCCATATGGACAAAACGCTTTTAACCGAATTTCGTGCGGCCGCCATTCGAGCCTAATGGATCGCTTAGGCAGCCTTCCTCGCAACGGAAAGTATACACACAGCGGCCGCTTCATTCACCGTCGCCGAATGCGCCGAAAAAAGAACCCGCTCCATTTCGCAGTTGCCGCTCGGCGAGCAGGAGCGGCTCTTCCTAAAATAGCGTGCTGGCTCGGGAAACGTCTCTCTCTCTCTCTCTCTCTCTCTCTCTCTCTCTCTCTCTCTCTCTCTCTCTCTCTCTCTCTCTCTCTCTCTCTCTCTCTCTCTCTCTCTCTCTCTCTCTCTCTCTCTCTCTCTCTCTATCTATCTATCTATCTATCTATCTATCTATCTCTCTCTATCTATCTATCTATCTATCTATCTATCTCCCATCTTCCTTAGTGCGAGTGAGGAAGTCGTCTAGTAATTTTTTTATGGTGTGTTGTTTAGGAGATGTTTGTGATGTTATAAAGGGTGTCCCACGTAACTTTAGCCATTTCAAAATATTCCGGAACATGTAACTACGACGCGACCAAAGGCATGTTGCTCTCCGTCGCCTGGAGTTAGTCAGACTATTTTTTGTGTTCTCGAATATTGTTTAATTATATATTTTAATTAACTAACTTTTGACGGAACGAAGATGGATGCAAAAAAAAAATCGATGAGAAAGTGGTGTCGCTATGCAAAACGTCCAAATGGATAGTTTTGAACTTCATATCTGTTAAGTATTCGTGTTTTCTGCTAATTACAAATACCTGCGAAATTCAAAAAAAATACCGCGTGACAAACCCGCTCGTGTGCCAGTGCGCATGGTGATTCTAGTGCTCCCAAACGTTCCGCGTACTAACGACCGCCCCCATTCTGCTGTCTCGACAGGGCCGCAACGATGGTGGTGGCTTTACGATGAACAAGTTTTGCTATAGGCCACAAAAACGATAATTGCTGTGACTGCTTATTATCGCTGTCGTGAACCTGTGTGAGGGAAGCGTGTCGTTCACACTCGGAAAGTCAGGGAGCACTAGAATCATCGTGCGCACTGACGCGCGAGTGAGTTTGTCACGTGGCATTTTTTTTTTGTATTTCGCGGGCATTCGTAATTAGCAGAAAAACACGAATACTTAACAGATATAAAGTTCAAAGCTGTCTATTTGGACGTTTTGCAAGCCTATCTACAACTTTATCTTCGAAATGTTTTATATATTTTCGTTTCTTGAAAAGTTGGTTAATTAAACATATCTAATTAAAGAATATTTGCAAACACAATAAAAAGTTTGACTAACTTCAGGCAACAGTGAGCAACATGCATTTGGTCGCGTCTTAATTAGGTGTTTCGGCATATATTTAAACTCTGGCTATATTTATGTGGGACACTCTGCATACCGCCAGCTACTTACTCCTTTTCATGGGCTGTATATAGAATACGTGAAAATCAGAGCGATAAAAAAGGAAATGCAAGAAAAAACGCCTAGGGAGAGTTCACGTAAGTCAGCCAGGCCAAAGTAATTGTTTTCTGACGTGCCCATTACGGTAAAAAAAGTGCCGCTTCGGAATGCTGCGAAAGAAAGAAAGAAAGAAAGAAAGAAAGAAAGAAAGAAAGAAAGAAAGAAAGAAAGAAAGAAAGAAAGAAAGAAAGAAAGAAACTCACACAGGCTACCTACTATACTGACTGTTGCGGCGGCGACGTGTTTCATCCGACCACAAATTAGTGAAGGTGAGGGAAGCCCTCTCCTCTCTCTAATTCCCGCCACAACAAAGTGACGGTGGCCAGGCGCGGAACGGGTCACGACCCCGTTTCACGCGCTGCCGCTACGCCAGAGAGCATTGCAGCGCGCTACAAAACACCCGCATCGCATTTTCAGAGCAGGGTCCGAGTCGCGAGAGGTTGGTGTGCGTGCGTGCGTATGTGTCGCTGTGTTACAGCCCGCCCGCGGTGGAACGCTCGCCGGACTAATGACCGCGCGCCCGAGTCTAATGGCTGCGCGCCGCAGTAGCAAGGTGAGGACGAGAGGAGTGAACCACTGAAGCGCGTTTAATCTTTCATTCAGGTCAGCTTCTCTGCGGGGGCCCGTCGCGCTCCAGTGTGTGTGTGTGTGTGTGTGTGTGTGTGTGTGTGTGTGTGTGTGTGTGTGTGTGTGTGTGTGTGTGTGTGTGTGTGTGTGTGTGTGTGTGTGTGTGTGTGTGTGTGTGTGTGTGTGTGTGTGTGTGTGTGTGTGTGTGTGTGTGTGTGTGCTTGCGTGCGTGCGTGCGTGCGTGCGTGCGTGCCTGCCTGCCTGCGTGCGTGCGTGCGTGCGTGCGTATATATGGTCAGCGATTGCTGTTTTCGTATAGCGCATCTCCTCGTTCATTTGCTGAGTTGTCGCCGGCGTGGTTTCCCGAGCTTTATATCCGTTGGGTATATTGCGACGGGTTCTATAGCTTTTACGCGGTCGCTCGCAAATGGCAAAACAAATGAGCGCAACAAGCACGTGGCGCGCGGGGATATTCGCCGCAGTGGTTCAGCGCTGGGCACCGAACAGTTGAGCGTGGGAGGACGCATTCAGCCGTATCTGCCGGCCGCCTCGTTAATGAGTGCATTGCAAACTCCGGCGTAATCCTCTCATCGAAGAGCGTCAAGCTTTTTAAAGTTGAAGAAAGCGATTTCGCACATACTCACTTCCGTTTATTTGCGTATTTATCTTGTGGATGAAGAGGAACTTCAAGAGCACCAGCATCGCCAGCACTGTCTTAAAAAAAATATTTACAACGAAGGAGTCCGTGCCCAGCCCCTCCTTCTTTGTAGATACGTGGCATAAATGTTCCTTATCGTCATGATACTTAGCGAGGGTGCTGCTCTTCAAGATACGTTATCAGCAAACATCGCCACAATTTACCGGTTGTCTTTACTTGTTGTCTAATCCAGATCTCTTGCCGTATACCGATCCCGTGTTCTACACTCTTAGAAAAAAGGTGGTAGTACTTAAAAAGGTGGTAGTACTAATACGTGCAGCACTTGCTTTTGGGTAGTAATGGTTTGTCACATATGTTACAACCCTGGTAGTAAGCGCAGTTAGTAACGGCGAGGGTGGTAACAGTTGTTACCTTAATACCAGCAGTTAGTAACTGTTCCTGCCCTAGCCGTTACCACTTATTGGTTGTAAGTTTTAAAGGTTTAAAGAAAAAAAAGTAACCGATACTACGCAGGTCATGCATTTTGGCATATTTAACGTTGGCTAATCAATGTCTTACAACTAGACAAATTCGCTTAAGAAGCGGGGTGTGCCATGAATGCGAAGAATGCATGGACCAAAAAAGTTCACTATTTTTTACGCTCGCTCGCTCTCCTGCGCGCCGATGCTGACGATTTGAACACTTGCTCAACTTAGGCGCCAACGAGCTAAACTTTTAATTTTCGCTTGTAGACTCCGCATCTGTTCATTAAGGCCAAACCTCATAAGCGCGAAAATGCACGTGACAGCGACAAGCGACGCGACGTAGATCGTCTTCGCGCGATCAGTCGCTAGCGCAGGCAAACCTCATTCACGCGACGGCTTCGGCGAGCGAATTCCACTGTCGCTGGCATGAGGCCGTCTACTCGCACCAAGAAAACTACGTAGCGAGCGGTATGCAATTTAAAAATAAGACATATTGTTGTGTAATGAAACGGAAAGTGTTTATTATTGCCTTGCAGCACTTTTTTATATGCACATGCGTAATAAACATTGCTATATTTTTTGTTGCGCATACGTGACTCGGACAGGGTCACGTGCACCTATGTAGTCTTTCTCTTTTCCGGTTTTTCGCTATTGGCTGCTTGAGCCCAGCACTTCCGGGCGATGAGCGACGGTTTCCAAATCTGGAGAACCGAGCGATCGCGTGAAAACGAGCACGCGACACGTCGCGCGAACGCCCTGTTTCGTCGCTCGTCGCTGTAGCGTGCATTTTCGCGCTTATGAAATTTGGCCCTTACTGCTAGGTTATTTCGCACGCCAGCAAGCGATCACGCCGAGAAGTGATGACAGTACAAGCAGCCATGGATGTTGTGCCAAACGAGGTTCTGCTGCCCATCTTGGCATTAGTGAATGGCGCGAGTCTCATCAGGTGCAAGCGGTGGCTGGCTCTGGTGGAAACGATACTGCAACACGGCCATGCCAATTGGAGAATGATATGCAAGTCAGAAATCCAACATGACGACGTTCTGTATGAACTGCTCGATGATTCATGTCCAAAGGATGAATCTCGACCTGTGCAAGTTGACTGGTTCAGTGTATATACGTGTTGGTACAGCACAAGGGTTGTTTCAAAGCTTTCTATCACATTCGCAACCTGACACCTTTCAAAAACAAGTGACGTGCCACAAGACATCAGGGGATGTAATTGTGAGTGGCCACACGTCAGGAGTCATATCTGTTTGGAATGCTCAGAACGGCTGGCCGATAAACTTCATTGAAACACGCGCAGATTCAATCCGGGATCTCACATTGTTCAATATTCGTGGCCCTGCTACACTGTGACCAGCATCGGCGCGCCGGAGAGCGAGCGAAGTTCACTATTTTTCACGTATACATGTAGTAAGAAGTAAGCGTGGTGTATATATAGCCCCTACTTTGCAGGGGTATGTCTGGCACAGGGGAGCACTTGCGTTTCAGGATGAATTTTTACAAATATAAACCTATAGCACTATATTATACTACTTGGTTACATGTGTGTGGTGACGTAGCACAAGACTTTTAATAAGACGTGCTTATAAGAATTATATATCATATTTATTTATTTTAAAGTGGCCACAAAAAGGCATTATGTACAGTGGCCGGAGCAATGTACCGAACTCATTCTCAGTGCATTTAAATGCTTCGCACGACTAAAATAACTGCGTTTAAAAGGTAATATTCGTTTTAGGGGTTTGGCGCGCCAAAACAATGATAATATTTGGAGACACACCGCAGTGGATTAACTGTGACTGTCCTAGAGGCTAATTATGAGCGTCTGGTTATTTTGAACTGCCGGTCTTGTTAATATGTGCTGTAATTTACTAAGTTTGCTGTGATTGTCTATTACGATACGTGTAGCACTTGCTTATGGTTCGTTAACTTGTACTTCTTCGTTGCGACAATATCAGAATGACGTTTACATATCTCGGTTTCGTAATTTAAAACAAAATGTATTTTCTTGATCTATGGATACCTTCTGCGTCATTTTTCTGTGTAATGATTATACATCGAGACGATTCCTCTCATAAATTATCAGAATCGCATTCACACACTATATTAAAATAGTCAAATGCCTGGTAGCAAAGAGGTAGTCACGGGGCAAGAAAGGTAGTAACGGCTGCAGTTACTACCTCTTTTATTTCAGTTACTGTTGACTGACGTAGGTAGTAAAGAGGTCGCAAAAAGTTAGTAACGGTTGCAGGTAGTAACTGTTTACTAACGTAGGTAGTAAACAGACAGCAAAAGGGTAGTAACGGTCGAAGAAAGGTAGTAACCACTGCAGTTACTACCTATTTGCCTGCAGTTGCTACCTTTTTGCTAACTTTTTTTAAGAGTGTACATAACCGCATAACGTCTGCGCTTCCACACTTTTTACTATCAGCGACAAGATGTGTCTTTTGGGTGCTTATACTTAAATGACGTGACATTACCGCGTACTGTGTCGGTAAACTTCGTTCATATAGCCGGGATTGCATTAGTTTTATCATTACCATCATGATCACTAATATTGTTATTACTATAGTAATAGTAGTAGTAGTAGTAGTAGTAGTTGTAGTATAGTAATGGTAGAAGAAGAAGAAGAGTTATTGATGCACCACTATTTGTTTTATTGAACTCCAAACAATGCCACGTTTGTTTAAACTTCGTGCTTTATGGGGTGAAGTGTCGTCTTGTACCTTGTCAGTCTCACATGCATATAAAAGCATCAACACTGCTTTATTTACTTCCTTATTTATTTATTCATTCATTAAACTACTTCCCGTTACTCATTCTCTATAGCTTTTGTACAAGTCAGAAATTGCTACGTTTATAAGCTTCGGCACTTACAATGGCGTAACTATAATGCGTCAATTCAGTCCGTGTATATGTCATTGGTTGGTGGCGCAGAAACTGAAAGTCGAGCTTCGCGGCCTCCCCTCTCCCGCCTCCTTTCCCTCTTATGTGTTTCGTTGCGGCCCGCGTCATTCGACGCTGACACATTCTATCGTGTTCTGCGCGCTTGTACTCAATTCGCTTCTGCTACGGTGTTTTAATCTCGTGTGCAGTGTAGCGCTGCATGGCCGCGCGGGTCTGCCGGATCGCGTTATATATATATATATATATATATATATATATATATATATATATATATATATATATATATATATATATATATATATATATATATATATATATATATATATATATACATATGGCCGCCGTCTGATGCGTCAGCTTCTGCATCGCGGCGATAAAGGGTTGTTAAATCGTTGGTCTACGGGAAGAGCAGGGTATAGCGACAGTACCGTTCGAGTCAGTTAAACGATTTTAATAGAACGAAACGTCTATTTCGCATTAGAAAAAACGTTTTTTTTATTTCACTATATTTAAGAAGATGGAATTAAGTCAGTGAAACTGAAACTAGGATGGGTCCGGTGTAGTGAATATGTCTACAGCGAACTTATGTATTGTCGTAACTGAATATATCGAGCAAATAAAGATGCCTACATTCAAATGTCCTCGGTGTTTATATTGGGCATCGCGCGTATCTCATCAATGGTGGTCTCTACATGAAGCGCTGCAGTACAAAGAAAATCCTATTGGTTTTGAAGTACAAAGATGAAATGACGTTGGTTTCTTACGAGAGTGGTTTTGCCTTGAAATTGTGGACATAAATTTGCCACATGCATTTATGTTTGCTTCTATGCCGTGTTCATTATGCACGTATTATGATGTTTTGGGTGCGAAAACGTTGGGTCAGTAGAGTCCATCGGTTCGCCGTAAATATTGCTGATGTACGCGTCTTCCGTGTGGGAACGCGATCTGCCGGAGCATGGCCACGTATACAGGTTTAGAGAAACAATTAGATTGGGGCAATAAAAAAAAAACGAGATATCTGCGCGTAAGATTGATACATAATGAATTTCCTTCTCACGGTGACGGCTTCTTTTCTCTCTCTCTCTCTCTTTCTCATAAAAAAAAAAATATGACTAACATCTTTTTCTAGTCGCATCACGTGGAACTGTGTAGATGAACAATAAATGACTTAGAAATGGAGTCCGATCTCGTATTTCACGAAAACGGTCGCAGGTTGTGACTCGATCTGGCGAGCACCGCGTCGCTAAAGAGCAGGCGCGATGTGTTTATGACGGGCGCTCGGCTTTATCCGTAATGTCGGCTTACAAGTCGACTCGCCCAGATTTCAAACAAACAGTTCTCGTAACAGGACTCTTGTTTCTCTGTCACATTCGTCCATTGTCCGCTAGCACAACGCCGTTATATAGGCTGTGGATAACGCAACGCGACGGGTTGCCAAATGGCCGCCTGCGGCTCGAATAGCTTTGATGCAGCCGAGAATGGCGGCGTAGACTCTGGAGCCGCAGTGCCGACACCCTTGGCTTCGTCGAAGCGTAGAGGCGAAAGGGTTCTGGCCCCCGCACACTTCTGCGGATCTGGCGCCCGTCGTCCGCGGCGTGTTGCGCTCCAGGCCGTTCAATCGGTGCAGGCCTTCTCTCAGTATCTTTCCTTTCTCCTCTCTTTCCGCTGCTAGCGCGCGTGAAGCTGACTTGTTTGCCTGGGCCACTTGAGTGCACAACGTCGTTCGGCGCCACGCTCGTGGATGCGCCTTGTTTGTTTTGACAGCGGCGCCGCATTGCCTTCCTTTCGCTCTTTCCGCGGAACGAAGGACGCGTGCGCGTATGCGTGTCGTACTGACGGCTAGGCGCTGCGCCGTGCTCCCTAGCGCGCTGCAGAAATTAGGCGCCTTCTTCTTCTCTAACCACTCCCACCACCACCATCGGCGAGACGGCCTGTGCCCAACGACCTGGTTCAAGTAACGTTGGCCAGTGCCAACGTTTTTAGACGGCCAGTGGCAACGTTTTAGAAGAGCTGACTTCTCGCGTGGCCTCCGAAATCGCGCGCGCGTCCCGTCAGGGAGGAAAAGCCCTGTGTTGCTTCTTGCGGCGCCCCACGTTGAGGGGCGCTAGCAGTGCCGCGTGTGTCGCACTGGCTGGCGCGCTTTACATTGAGTTGCTCTTCCTGATACAGCAACTTTATCGCTGCGGCACGCTCTCTGTCCTCTTGTATACATTTTACTCTTTTTTGTTGTTGTTTAGTGACTGTTTAATACAAACACAAAATCAGTTTTTTTGCTAATGTACGTTGGTTTCTGAAAACTTTATTCACGATTTCCGTACCAGAAATGTAAGTAAGGAAAGCACGTTTCCTTGTT